>NC_064284.1:53349573-53649834 GCF_019186545.1 Solanum stenotomum
AATTTTCAAGTCTTTCGATCAACTTAGCTCCGCATATTTATTGTCATGCTGCTGACTTTTTATTTGTTGTAGCTCTTTATCCATGTTATCTATTTTTGTACAAAGCATTGCTATAGCATTGAATTTTTTTTCATCTTTGTCTAGATCCGTCCGTGTAGCTTTGTCTTGAAATGTAGTCTGCAATGACATTTTTGTTAGTACTTATTACTTCTATTGTAAATGTAAAATTCTGTATATTTAATACTAGTCTCCTTATTTCTTTTTCCTCTTATTCTTAAAGATCTAGAATCCCCTCTTCTTGTTAACTTCTTGCTTGGAAACAAATTAATGCAAAACTTGGAGAGCAAGTAATAAGATTTCTTGAATAGCAAGTAATAAGCTTTCTTGGGTATCAAGTAATCAAATTTCTTGGAGGACAAGTAATCAGATTTCTTAGAGAGCAAGTTATAACTTCTTTTTTTTTTCCTTCACGATACTACTGTTCACGCTACAGTTTTTTTTTTTTAATTTTTTTTTCTCATAATGCCATCTATTACAATAGGAGTCTCAAAAATAGTGTCATAGTCCTTTACAACATAGTTCTCGAATGAAAGTACAAGAAAAGAAACTAAAGATCATCATTCGTCCTCAAACCACGAGGAGTCACCAATATGCAAGGAGAATAGTCAATTCAAGCTTTGAACAATAGGAGAAGAACACCTCAACAACCGGTCCCTTATTAATTTTTCTTCAAATATTTTGAGTGAAATGTCCTTGAATCTTCAAGCCCTAGCTCCAATTCTACTCCTCTTCTTCTTTGAGTTCTAGAGAGAGAAAATCTTTTGGAGAAGATAAAGTTTTGGGTTTTCTTTTTTATTCTAGAAAAGTGACTTAATTGGGGAATATTTGAGTCTAAAAAGCTTATATACTTACTAGGGAAAGAGTAAAACATTGTAGGATTAATTTAGGAAGAATAACTAAAGACCCCTAAGACTTTAACTTAAAATCAGCCTACTTCCACGACTTAGCTCACCAAGGGCACTAGGTGATAAACTCGATCTTCCTGGTGAGTTCCAAGTTAGTGCTACTTTTAATGTTTCTGATCTTTCCCATTTTGATGCAGATTTGAATTCGAGGACGAATACTCTTCAAGAAGAGGGGAATGATAGCATCCAAGGAAGCTCTACTCCATTGAACGACAAGGATGAAGCTTTAGAAACTCCAAGGATGCCCATAACAAGATCTCAAACCAAGGAGTTCAATGATAAGCTCAATGGGCTTCAATCACTGATTCAAAGGTTTCTTATTGGGGAAGAAGAGCTCAAGCCCAAGGGAGAGGAATTGTCCAAATGCTACAATTATTTGGTGGCCCAAATTCAAGCCCGAGATGAGGAATTTTAAGGTCCAATTTCGTGCAAATAAGGTCAAGAAGAGTCCAAGAATCAGCCACAACAAGAGTTGCTTTCTGCCCAAGTTTTGAGAGAAGACTAGTCAAACTTTCCAAGATTGTCAAGATTCTTCCTAGTTGGGATTTACCTTATTTATTTATTTATATAGAGGTTATTAATATTTTCCTTAGTCTATTTATGGTTTCCTAAGTACCATTTAATGCTTTCCTAGAAGTACTAAATTTGTTCCTAGTTAGGTTACTTTATTTCCTTTCTAGAGTAGGATTCCTTGTAATTGTCTTACTAGGGTCTGGTTGACCTTTTAGCTTCTTAGAAGGGCTCTTGGAAGTTTTTCCCCTTCTCCTATATATAGGAGTCCTTTTCATTAATTAAAGACAATTGAGATTGATATTAATAATATTTGAGAGAGTTCTTTGAACCTTTTGACTTGTTCTTTGAGAATTTATCTTTAAACCTTTACTAGTTTCATAGTTTAAGGTATAAAGTAACTTCTTCTTGTGATATCTTTGGTTTCTTTTTGGTATTCTTTAGAAGGTGATTAGTTTCTACATACTAATTATTGTCTTTAGTTACTCATAAAGCGGTCAAGATCCAAATCTATCGTTTTGATTCGTTTTCTCAAGTAAAGGCGTTAGATTTCTTCCATAAATCTATACGTTGTTACTTGGATCTTTTCAAGGCCTTAGAACATCTAATCCTTGGAAATTCGTGGATCTTTCCTTCGAATTTCCCATATCTTTAGTTAGGTTTTTTTTGTTTCTTTTCTTTGTGCTTCCGCATTCTAATATTCAATGCTCTATTTGTGATCTCCCTTAACCTTGTTGTTATCAATAATGTTAGTCTAATTCTTTGATTTTCTTACCTTACCTTTGAAACCTTATTCTCCTTAGATGATACACCAATTCATATAAGCCTCATACACTCATGCAATGATACGCTTATTATGCGAAAGAACCACGGGGTCTCAGATTTAGTAAGGGTTTTCGTTGAGGGTACTTCTTGGTAGGCCGAGGCTAATGAGATGTCCTGATATCCTTATCCTCTTTCCTTCTACTCCTCCTTTAGCTTGAGATGATGTGTTCCTCATGTGTTCTCCATGATTTCCTTATTTTGTGCATGTTCATGAAAACTTGTCTTTTGAAAGAAAATGAGTTTGCGTGATTGATTTTTTCCCATTTCGTAGTGCATTAAGTATGCATTGCCTATAGACTTCATTAGATGAGTTATGAAACATGTTGTATCTTGGAGTTGAGAGATTTCTCCTTGGATGTATGTTATGAGTATAGATTCCATATAGGCTCCATGAGATTGTGTTGAGCATGCTTATAGCTTGGAGATGGTACGTTCCTCCTTGAACATAGGAAGTTTTAAGATTTCATGAATTTTGGGTTTTAATAAGTAGTTCCTACCTTCCATGTGATGCATTTAGCATGCCTAGCTTGGAGTGATGATTCCGACTTGGTTGTGTGCATTTACATGAGTTGCATGCATGATGAGTTGCTAGTCTTGAGTAGTTTCCCTTAAGAAGTGCCTAGAACGTTATTCAAGGACGAATGATCCCAAGGGGTAGATAATTTAACACACCGGATTCAAAATAGAGGGAATACCATGTTAGAGCTTCGAGGTTCCACCTCACAAGGACCAATTTTCGGCCCACGAAAAGGCCCCAAGAAAACTGCCTCAGGCAGTGAACCACGGCCAGGACCCACCCCCCGTAGATGAGTCCACGGCTCGTGGATTTCCATTTTTCTCTATCATGACCACGCCCAACCAGGATGGACCGTGGTCCATCCACGGTCCGTCGGCGGGGTCTCATGGTTGGGCATTTTTATGGCAGTTGAGGCGGTTAAGATAAGGGCTTAAAGCTCTTTTCTAGATTTAATTAGACTTAAGTGACTTCATTTTACCCTCGTCTTAACCACCTATATAAGTACTTGAGACCCCTAAATTATGTCATTTAAGCCATTCTCTCAAACTCACAAAAAGAATTGGGTTTCTCTCTCAAATAATTCTCTCTAGAAAGTTGAAGAAGAAGAGGATCAAGCTAGGTCAAGACAAGTCTCCATTATTACAAGCATTGTGGGATCCGTAATCAAGGTATGATGGCCTTTCATCCATGGAATCCTTCCTTCTAGGGATTTATAATGATTTAGTGTCCTCAAATGCATATTTTGTGCCAACAACTGATATAAAACCCTTGATCTTCAGATATATGGATTGATGAACAATATGGATTGATGAACAAAGCTAGGACAGAAATGGACAACAAAGACAACACGAGCAAAAAGAGACGGTAAAAACATGTGATGATCGCCGATGCCACTCAACAACTCGGTATGTTGCCACTATACCGCCTAAAGTTACAGAATGCTAAGGTTAGTTAGGAGTTGTTTCGGCGAGCAACAATTCCACTCGGCGTGATGCCGATCGCATCGACGATAGATGACCAGGTCGCCAAAAGTACTAATGTAGATCCAGATAGTTCTGATGGGCGAGATGAAAGAAAAAAGGATGCATCGCGGAATGAGACGGTGATCCTGATTTGGCTCACCTAAAATTACAGTGGTGGAACTAAGAAGAGGTGTAAAATGAAGCCGATACGAAGGAAAATCGGTGTGTCACCGAACGGTCAGCGAAGCCCAACTTTTCTCGTCGATTGTTTACAAACAGCCACACATTAGACTTGCAAAAATTGATTTTTGCAAGAGAGAGAAGGCATTCAGAAACTTGAGGAACAAAAGATTGAGAGCAAGAACACTACTATTGTGGATGTCAAGTGATTTTATCAAGGTTTTTCATTGAGATTTTGTTATAGAGAAGATTTTAGTTAATTTTAACTTTCAAATTTCATTTACCCAGCTAAGGAAAATGTGGCAGGTATTGAATTACATCATTTCACCATGATTGGCTAAAACCCTAACCTTGGGGGCTTGATAATGAGACAAATTGTTGCATTCTACTAAATGGGTTTTATCGATTAGTGATTGTTGGTGTTAATATGAAGCGGGTCTAAATTATTATGGTTGTTTAACTTCATTATTACATACTTAATGTGATAGATTTCAGAGTTTTGTGCTTGCTAGAGAGAGAAGTACAGAACCAACGTAGTAATTTGGCATCCTTAGTAGTGGATCTTGACGGTTTCAACTTGAGAAAGCCAAACCCAAGATTCAGCCTTTGTATCTAGCTTGAAAGAGTGGATTTGATGAGAACGTGGATTGGCTAGCTTATGAATAGTGTTGAGGTTCGAGAGAACTCAACGAAAATAAGTCAATTGTTCGAGAGAAAATTTCTTTACTTATAGTCCATTCTACCCACGACAAATTAGCATTATCGGTAATGATGTACACCCATTAAGTTGAATTCGACATTTGGTTAGTAAATCCCACAAGTGTTTTCTAGTTATGTGATTGTTTCTTGTTAATAATTTGAAGTGGGTTGGTAACGACATCCTGAAATTTTGATTATTAAACTCTTAAGTTTGTGTTGCTCAGCTGCAAAGGTCATCGTCATACTTTCGTAGTTGAATTCAAAGAAAGCTACTCTCTATGGGATCGACCCCAACACAGTGGGTTGGGTTATATACTGACTAGCGATCGTTGACACTTAGAATTGGATGAAGTGTCTTTGAAACTTTAATCAAAATTGTGCCACTGCCGGGGAGTAGCGTTACTTAGAGTTCTTTTATCGAAGATTTGACTTGTGAATTTGTTGGTTGTAGTTGAATCGACTTAGACTACATTCTGTAGTGTTGGTTGGACTAAATAGAAGTACCAAAATGAGTGTGGAAGAGACAAATGGTAGCCAAGTAGGTCATCGGGACGGTGTTGATGATATAAATAGTGTTTACAACCCATTTCAACCAGGTTAAATGGGTGAAATTTTCCTACCATAAACTGACGAGAATACAATATTTGAGGTCACTAGCACGACTCTTCATCTCCTCGAAATGCGGGGACTCTATGGAGGGCAAGAATAAGAAGACCCGCATGAGCATGTAAGAACTTTTATAGAGGTGTGCAGTCCATTTTCATTCAAGAATATGTCACAAGAGTCAATCCGACTTAGGTTATTTTCACTATGTTTGACGGAGGAGGCTAGTAAGTGGTTGGCCGAATTACCAAACAATTCCATCACCTCATGGGAGGAGCTGATTATAGCATTCAATGTGAGATTCTTTCCCTCATCAAAGATGATGAGACATAGAGATGAAATTCCAGGTTTCAAGTGATGGGAGGGTGAACCCATCCATGAAATGTGGTTGAGTTTTAAGAAACTCTTACTTAAATGCCCAACTCACGGGCTACCAAACGATTTGCTATTACAATATTTTTACCAGAGTCTTGATTCGGTTAATAAAGGAGTGGCTGATCAATTGGTACGAGGGGGAATAATGTTTCAATAATTTGAGGTGGCTTTATTTCTTCTTGATGACATGACAAAAATAAATCAAGCTTGGTACACTCAAGAGGATCAAGTCTCTCCTTTTTGTTTTAGAATGACACATGAACAACTTGATAAGGAAAGATAGAGGGATACAAACATCAAGAAGATGTTGACCCAGATGGAGCTATTACGAGAGCATATGATGGAGAATGTGGGAAAGCCCAATGGGACAAGTGGGGTGTTTAGAGTTGAGGAGTGTTCTTCTTCATGTTATTCAAAGCCGGGGTAGAATCAAGATTAGAACTCAAAGATATACGAGGACGGTTTCCACCCACGCTATTTATAGCGAGGTGGTTGGAACTATCACAAGGAGGAAGAGCAAAGAATACTATCAATATTGGGCTGAGCAAAGTGATTATTGGAAAAAGAAGGATGACCATGAAGAGGATCACACTCACTCGAGTGAAAGCCCAAAATCGAAAGGGAGTGCAAGTAGTCCCTGGGTGAATGATTTGATGTTACGCATCCTTGATAAAGTTGAAGGTTCAGATGATTTGTTAAAAGGGGTGAAAGCTGACTTTTTATCATTGAACAATAAAGTGAACTCTCACCCATATGCAATCAAGATACTTGAATGTTGGTTGAGTTTACCTGCAGCACAATTGAAACCAAAAATAACAATGGAAGATGATGATAGAGGGTTGGCTGTGATTACTCATATTGGAAAGGTAGCAATAGGCGATGTTACTAGCAATGAAGATGCACAAATGCTTGAAGAATACAAAGGTATAGAGGAAGAAGAAACACCTATCAATCAAAGCATTGACAAAGGACCACAAAAAGATGTGGAGAAACACAATCCAATCCAAAAAGTTATGCAAACTTTACCCAAAATATCGCCTCCATTTCCCCAATGTCTCAAGAAGAAGAATGAGGATGAAAAGTTCAAGAAGTTTTTATCGGTGTTCAAGAATATTACCAATTAATGTCCCTCTAGTTGAAGCATTGTTGGAAATGTCAGGTTATGCAAAGTTTATGAAGGAGTTAGTAACAGATAAAACGAGCTTGGATTTTGAGACAATCGAAGTTTCTCATAGTTGTAGTGCAATCATAACTAAGGAGCTGATCAAAAAGAGAGAAGATCCCAGAGCGTTAACCATCCCTAGTACCATCGGCATGCTCTAACTTGCTAAAGCCCTATGCGATTTGTGAGCAAGCATCAACCTAATGCCATATGCAATCTATAAACAACTTAGGTTGGGTGAACCGAAAGCCACAACAATGAGTCTCTTGATGGCGGACAGATCAATTAAACATCATGTGGGGATACTATATGACATCTTGGTAAAGGTTGACCGATTCATTTTCCCGACTGATTTTGTCATTCTCAATTGTGAAATAGATGCTGAAATTCCCATCATTTTGGGAAGACCATTCTTGGCAACCGAGACAGCCTTAGTGGATGTTGAAAGCGGAGAACTGAAGTTTTAGGTGAACGGAGATGAAGTAACCATTAATGTTTGTAAGTCAATGAAACACCCAAGTGATATTCATATGGTCTCCACTGTTGAAGTTATTAATGAGTCGGTGACTAGTGTGAGCCATTTGGTGTGTATGAGTTAACCACTCGAAGTCGTGGTTGCTAACTATGATAAATTCGAAATTTAAGGCTATGAAGAGGTAGTACCTGCTCTTTCAAGCTTGGAGGGATATTCAAAGTCTCCATTGAAGTTGGACATTGATCTAAAGGTTGGGGTTGTGTCCCAATGGAGTGGTTTTGAGAATTGATAGAAAAATACAATTTAGCTCTAACTAGTCGTAGCTAAAGACATTAACGATTAAAAACATAGTGAATTAAAGGGGGTGACACAAAACTGTCAAATATCGATTGGGGGTTTTGTCACAAGTAGTAAAAACAGCAAAAATTAACAAGAAAATCAAGTATGGGGAAATGTTCTTGGGTGTGACCATAATACAAGTTGAGATAAATCGTTGGGTACATGCTTTCAATAGGAAATTTGCAAGATAATAGTGACTAGGCCGTTTTAGATGGAAATAAGTTCCCTCTCGGGCAACATACCCCCGTTTCAAATGGGTTCCTCTCAGACACCCATTTGCCGCATGAAGACCATCCTATGCCTTACCCCACTCACTCTCTCCAGCTGAGTGTTAGGATATGGGTCTAGGGCTCACCCTCTCGGGGTAAACCTCATGTCGACCCACACTTTAGGCCATCAGTCTAGTGGTCTTGGTTTCGCGACCTCCCTCTCGGGCAAGCCGAAAACACATGGGTGGTTTTGTATTTGCAACTACAAACCCATTAAATTAAACCACAACCACTAGGTGAAATCACCATTAAAATACATCTACCCTATCAGCAAGCAAGACCCAACAACAATATCAACATATTTGCTAAATCACACCTCAAGAATGGGGTTTTTAGTCACACAACAGGAAATAACAAAATACACCTAAAATGTTACTAAAATCAAATGGGTATAAGAAATTAAACCTTGATTTTAACAAAGGAAGATGAATGGAGAAGACCCACTTCCAACTTGAAGAAGATGAAATCCTTCTATCTTCAAGTCTCCCACAAAACCCTCTCTAAACATAAGAGAAAATATCTAAAAACGTACTATTCTATTATGAAAATAATAATAATGGTTCAAATCTTCTAAAATTAATAAAGAGTTTAGTATTTATAGCCATCAGAAATTAATGCAGGCGGATAGTTCGGCGAGGTTAGTCAAGTCCGCCGAATGACTCGGCGGCTTGCCCTTCTTCTGTCTTATCACCGTTGAGTGCTTGCTTACAACATCTTCACGTTCTAAACCATTAGGCGGTATAGTACTGCTTCATAGAACTATTCGGTGAAGCGTCGACTGCTCCTTTCATGGACATTGGAATCATCTTCCTTCAGGGATTCGCATACTGGAACAAAGGGCGGAGTCTGTCGTTTCGGCGAATCGCCAAAGGTTCTTGGCGATGCTCATGCTTCAGCTTCTTCATTCTTTTCAGCCTTTTTGTTCCTTTTTGCGCCTAAGTGCCCATGCTTCCACTAAAACTTCAAATAACTGAAACTTAAAGTTTTCATCAGATATTGAGACAAATAAGTATTCGAGGACACTATTTCTATCAAAATAGAGCACAAAATGAGTCCAATTTGTGGACTCATCAACACCCCAAACTTAAACTTTTGCTTTTCCTCAAGCAAACTTGAGTTCAGCCATTCAAAAAAGGTGTCTCAAACAGTGCTACCACAAGACTCAATCATGAGTTCACACAACAAGACTCAATTTACTTATGCAAGGAGCAATTGTGTACTCAAAGATTCAAGTTGTGATACACCATTACCAAAGATTCTCATTCTCGCAATACTTGCTACTTGTGCAAGTTCAAGCTTAACAAAAAGTATCTAAATACCCTCACATGAAGAATGATTCCATATTCACACACAAAGGTTAATCAATTCAAGATCAGGAATCAAATGTAACGCTCACACTCAAAAAAAGAGGAACACAATGCATGTTTTCACCCATAGGTTTGTCCTTATTTTCCAATCGACTTTCGATTCGGCTTACTCAAGATCAAAAAGGTCTTTCTAACGCTTCTAATGGGGTTGAGTGCAAAGGAATGGTCATTTAAGATCAGTAACTTTTTCCTCGTGAGTTGTGGCATTCTCAAGGCATTCCCTTCTTTTCCTTTACCAATTCTTTTTCTAGTGTTTCTAAGTCACCTTTTTATTCTCCTCCATGGATTGCTTGAAACCCGATTCCCTTCGTACTTTATTCCACATTTCTTTTCTTTTTTATTCTTTTTTAGGGGTTCCTTTTTTATGCAATACCATGGGTTAAGGGGGACTTTTCTTGCACTTCTTGACTTTTCCTTTTCCCTTTCACCACACCCCCAACGTAGGCTTTTGGGCCTAAGTTGGCTATTACCTAAATCACAACTCAAGAGGATTGTAGGTAGTGGTTCAAGTAAGGTCTAGGGTTCATCAAGGTTCTTCCAAAGAGAGGTAAGGTTCAAAGGGTGTTCAAAAGAGTTTCACACGCTCATGGGTAGGCCACAAAAGAGGTATATGTCAAATTTGGCTCACACTCTTTAAACTTGCCTAAGATCATCTTAAGAGGACACCTTTTTAAATCAATCAGACTAACAGGGAAAATTCTAGGTTTATTCATGCAAGTTTCATAGCAAGCTAATCACACAAGGCATCGACAGTTAAGTCAAACAAGACTACACATTTTTGCTAGTGTGCAATGGTCATTACAAGAGAATCAATTTGATAAATGGCTAATCACAACGAGATGCAACAAGTTCACATATTGTCTATGCAACTTCATTTGTCCTCATCCTAGCCGTACATTCATGTTCGTTTGATTGAGAGCACTATTCAAGTCCTCGATATTGATCGAAACCGAGAATCAATTTTTTGCAAACGAATAGCCACATTCAACTCATGAGGGGTGGCAAAAATGTGCGAAAAATTCAAAATTTTTTGAAAGGGTCAAAATCATTTGCAATTAAAAAAGAAAAAGAGCCATGAGCTCAAACATCCACAAAAATAGTGTAAAAACAATTATAACCAGAACAACCCAGATATAAACACAAACACAAGCAAAAAGTAGCACAAACTGGTGGGACTCACCCCACCACAAATAAAAACATTTGTCCTCAAATGCAAGTAATAAATATCCAAAGATTTGAAAGATAACTAAGACTAGAGAGGGAGGTAAAGAGGGGATCCTGGTTATGCGATTGCTCCATCTGTCATGGCATCAGTATCTGGAGTGACCACCAGAAGGACCAACTCCACTGGATCCCATAACAAGATACTTTTCTAAAGAAACTTGCACAACATCATTTATCATGATTTCTTCAGTCTCGGCTATGTAGACCATTGTAGCTTCCTCAAATATCTCTTCGTCACTTTCTGCTTCCGATTGAGGATCAGCTATATGCTTCATTCCATTTCTATGCCCTACGGTAGTTTGATACATTTCAAGCAGCTCTGGAACTTCTACTGTTCCAAAGATTATAGTTATATCAGTGGACATTAGGTAATCCACATCTTTCTTCAGCTCTGCAATGGTGGCATTTACGACTATTACTTACTTTGTAGCTCCTTGATCGTGCTCACACACTAACATCCTCGCATCTAGAGCATCAATAGTAGTGCTCAGTGGTCTCACAACATTGTCAAGGGCAGCCTGAATCATGCCTGGAATGGAGCTTTCTACGTTGGCAGTCCGACAATTAGCAGTTTGGGCAAGATGTCCCATTCGGATCAAGGATGCCTGAGTGATTGGTTCATAGGGGGCAACAACAGCTATAGGTCTGGGTGGTAATAAAGTAGCAGGGGGACCTGTAAAGTCAAAAGGGGTGGTAATGACATAAGATTTACTTGAAAGTTCAGGGGCCAGAGTAAGCAAAGATGCCTCTGCATGTATAGATCTAGTGTCCACAACATCTTTCTGTCTCTTTTCTGCCTGGTCTTTAAGATATTCGACTTCGATCTTTCGAATATTGGTGGAGGCGGTGGCAGCCAATTCCACATCATTCGTTGCATCTCTAAGCACCCGAGCTCTTTTGCATAATTTAGTGATTACCAAGAAAGGGAGAGATGTCTGGCCCTGCTTTGCACGCATATGGATTTTAGGGGAAAGGATCTTCCCAAGATTTATCCTGGTTTTCTCCATGATTCATCCAAGACAAGCTGCCTTAGCATGACGAAGGATTTATTCATTATGTGATGGCATAATTGTGTTGTTAATGAATCTGAATCAGTATCGTGCAGCTATGTTCAAATTTTTCTTCTCAATTAGAACTCCTACGTCTAACCTTGTCGGAGCATTATCATCTAAGTCTAGCAGAGTTAGCCACTTTTTCATTACATCCAGCTTCTGTGTCTTGATTAAGTGCTGGAATGGTCATTAATCTTATCGGACATTCCCAAAGCTATGTTGATAGTCTCACTGTCACAGGATACCTTCCATCTTCTTAGAACCACATGGTCAATTGCTTTAAAAGATGAGACTAGCCTTTTTCGTTGAGGTACTAATTCACTGTATGCATCATAGAACTCTCTAAACCAGCTTGGTATGTAAGATCCGCAATGTCTTGTGAGGATTTGGAATTTGTCATATTTCAGGCATTCCATCACTTCTGGATACCTATTAATAACCCCATTTATGGAAAGTCATTTCTCCTCAATGATCGTTCTCAAATCATCTGCCTTTGATCTATTCGTTGGTCCATGTTTGGGACCTTGTACTGGATGTGCCAACACTAATGCTTGCCCTGGAGATGGAGGAGTTGGAGTGGTGGACTAACTATATTTTATCCGATATGGATCAGGTATCCTTTTGGATCGTAACTCAGCCCTTCTTGCCTTTGTCTAGTAATATTCGTTAGACTCTTCACTATCACCATTAAATGTGGGTGGCTTAGTGGTGTAGAAGCCTGTGTTGTCAAAGCTTGAGTCGGATAATTTGGAGGTTTTGCCTTTCCCCTTTCTTTTTGCAGTTGTGGTAGCCTTCCCCCTGGGTGGAGGTGCGTTTTCACTGATCACAATTCCCTTTTCCCCTCCTCTGGTTAATCGTGTGGCCATATATGCAAAACATTAGAGAGATTAGTCAGTAATTACATTGTTGCACAGAATTGCAGACAAAATCGCATATCTAATCAACGAATCGTTGAATCTCTTGGGCTATCATGAATATGTCCACCGAAAGTTACAGAGCCCACAGTGCTTAAGATATTAAATTAAAGGCCATTTAGGGCTAGTAGGTGAAACACCGAGTGATTCAGCGAGCTCAACCTAGCTCGTCGACTGACTTAACGTGCCCGAGATTCAAGTCCCTTTTCAAAATCGATCTTACAAACCTCAAAAGCAAAATTAAACCATGCATTAATGAAATTTATCCTAGACCCATAGCACCCATTCATGCTCAACACCCATTATGAATAGTTTTCCACATTTAGATTCAAGGTAAGCAGAACGGAAAAAAAAAGAGTTTGAACACTAAAAGCAAATAGGCCTCAATTCACAAATCAGAAGCAGGTACTCGAAAACTTCTACTCATAGTAGAGAGATCTAACACGCATCAATGGACTCTTAGATTGCAGATGAGTTTGAACAATTAAAAAGTGAGCGGGTATTTTTCAGAAACTAACCTTTTTGCTGAGTAAACAATATTGTAATGCTAGGCGGCAACGACAATTTGAGTTCCAAGAACTAATTCGTGACTAAAGTACTACTTTAAGGTAAGAGAATGTAAATTTCTACCTTGGTGTAAAGTTATGGAGTTTGAAAGTGAGAAACAATGAAGAAGTATGCATGATGGCAATATATGTTGTTCAATTTGTCTCCATTTGGCGATGTTAGTCGCACTTGCCAACCCACTCAGGAATTCGCTGAGTTGTCATATAACCAGCCCTTCCTTCAAAAATCATCAATTTACAGTGGGTGAATTTGGCGGTCTGTATCGAGATCGCACAACTTGTTAGCAATGCGCCGAGTTTCTTTTCGAGTCCGTTGAGTTTTACAGGCTCTGTACAATTCTTGTATTGAGCCAAACGGTGGATCCAGTCAGGCTCGCAGACCTGTTTGGCGACTCATGCAATGGACTTACTACTCGCCAACCTGAAATTTTCCACACTTTCCTCGTTTTAACTTGCAACACAACACACCATTATTCATACAAGTAAAATCCTAAACGTTTAAGACCTTGGGTTGCCTCCCAAGAAGTGCCTTATTTACCGTCATGGCACGATGCAAATCGTTGCTCAAGTTTCATTGTTGGGGTTGGCCAGGTCCTCATTAGGCCACCCCCTATTTCTCTGCTGATGGAGTTGAGGCAACACATGACTCATCAGATCCTCGAGCAGTTGGACAGCTTTGGAATGAGACCAAATAATTCATTTCATTCCTTCAATGTCTTCTTTCAATCCCTCGAGCTCATTGTCTTGCTCGGTCACCTTGTGGAGAATTATTGAGAGCATTTGCTCGATGCAGTTGATCTCCTTGTTCTTATTGTTTCTTCTAGTATGAGGGGGATTGTATTTATCCTTCCTTTTGCAATGAGCTTTGACCTTCACCATATTTCTTTTTAACTCATCCATTTGGGCCATTAGTGTGGTCATCAAGATATCCTTTTCAACCTCTTGGCTCATTTTAGCCATATTGTCGAGCAGTTGGACTGTTATTATATATGGCTGCTTTAATGTTTCGCCATGAAGGAGTTGGTCAACCAACATCTTGCTTCTAGGGTCAAGACTTCGGTAGAAGCAATCAATGAGGATTGTACCGGGAAGTTCATGAGTGGGGCTTTGGGTTAGCAGTTTATTGAATCTTGCTTATGTCTCATTGATCCGCTCATCCTCTAATTGCTTGAAGGTTAGGATACGATCTCGATACATCACCTCTAATGGAGGAAACTCCATTAACTCCCGAATATGTCTTGCTTTCCCTTGTTTAGATTCCGACAAATCACAAAAAAAAACTAACAATTAAGTTAGTAAATTACGACTAAGAAGAACAAAATCTCTACTAATCTAAAAATTCTCAAATAACACCACTCCCCGGCAGCGGCGACATTTTGATGTTTATCGTGACCAACGACACTAACCTACGGTATGAGTGTCCATGATCGTCTATAAGTTAGTAACCCAACTAAAGGTTGGGGTCGTGTCCCAAGGGAGTGGTTTTGAGAATTGATAGAAAAATACAATTTAGCTCTAACTAGTCGTAGCTAAAGACATTAATGATTAAAAACATAGTAGATTAAAAACATAGTAGATTAAAGGGGACTTTTCTTGCACTTCTTGACTTCTCCTTTTCCGTTTCACCACACCCCCAACGTAGGATTTTGGGCCTAAGTTGGCTACTTTCTAAACCACAACTCAAGAGGATTGTAGGTAGTGGTTCAAGTAAGGTCTAGGGTTTTCTTCCAAAGAGAGGTAAGGCTCAAAGGGTGTTCAAAAGAGTTTCACACGGTCACGGTTAGGCCACAAAAGAGGTATATGTCAAATTTGGCTCACACTCTTTAAAGTTACCTAAGATCATCTCAAGAGGACACCTTTCTAAATCAATCAGACCAGCAGTGAAAATTCTAGTTTATTCATGCAAGTTTCAACGCAAGCTATCCACACAAGACATCGACAGTTAAGTCAAACAAGACTACACACTTTAGCTAGTGCAATGGTCATTACAAGAGAATCAATTCGATAAATGGCTAATCACAACAAGATGCAATGAATTAACATATTTTATATGCAACTTCATTTGGCCTCATCGTAGCCGTATGTTCATGTTCGTTCGACTAAGAGCACTATTCAAGTCCTCGGTATTGATAGAAATTGAGACTCATTTTTTTGCAAAAGTATAGCCAAATTGAACTCATGAGGGGTGGAAAAAATGTGCAAAAAAATCAAAAATTTTCGGATGGGTCAAAATCATTTGCAATTAAAAACAAAAGAGAGCCATGAGCTCAAACATCCACAAAAACAATGTAAAATTAGTTATAAACAGAATAGTGCAGATATAAACACAAACACGAGCAAAAATTAGTACACACATGTGGGCCTCACCCCACCACTAATAAAAACATTTGTCCTCAAATGCAAGTAATAAATATCAAAATATTTGAAAGATAACTAAGAATAGAGAGGGAGGTAAAGAGGGTATCCTTGCTATGCAATTGCTCCATCTGTCATGGCATTAGTATATGGAGTGACCACTCGAAGGACCAGCTCCACTGGATACCGTAGCAGGATACTTTGCTAAAGAAACTTGCACAGCAACATATATCATGATTTCTTCAATCTCAGCTATGTCGGCCACTATAGCTTCCTCAAGTATCTCTTCGTCAGTTTCTGCTTCTGATTCAGGATCAGTTATATGCTCCAATCCATTCCCATGTCCTTCGGCAGTCTGAGGCATTTCGGATACCTCTGGAACCTCCATTGTTCCATAGATCATGGATATCAATGGACTTTAGGTAATCCACATCTTTCTTTAGCTCTGCAATGGTGGCCTTTACGACTGTTACTTCCTTTGTGGCTCCTTGATCGTGCTCACACACTAACATCCTCGCCTCTAGAGAATCAATAGTAGTGCTCAGTGGTCTCACAACATTGTCGAGGGCAGCCTGGATCATTACTGGAATGGAGCTTTCTATGTTGGCAGTCCGACAATTAGTAGTTTGGGAAAGTTGTCCCATTCTATTCAAGGATGCCTGAGTTATTGGTTCACGGGGAGGGCAACAACAGCTGTAGGTCTAGGTGGTAATGAAGCAGCAGTGGGACCTATAGAGTCAAAAGGAGTGGTAATGACATAAGATATACCTGAAGGTCCAGGGGCCGGAGTAGGCAAAGATGCCTCTGCAGGTATAGATCTAGTATCCATAACTTCCTTCTGTCTCTTTTCTACTTGGTCTTTAAGATATTCTGCTTCGATCTTTCGAATACTGGTGGAGGTGGTGGCAGCCAATTCCACATCCTTCATTGCATCTCCAGGCAACCGAGCTCTTTTGCATAATTCAGTTATTAATATCGGGAAAGGGAGAGATGTATGGCCCTCCTTTGCACGCATATGGATTTCAGAGGAAATGATCTTTCAAAGATTTATCCTGGTTTGCTCCATGATGCATCCAAGACAAGCTGCTTTAGAATGACGAAGGATTGATTCATTCTATGATGGCATAATTGTGTTGCTGATGAATTCGAACCTGTATCGTGCAGCTATGTTCATATTTTTCTTCTCAATTAGAACTCCTTTTGCTAACTATGTCGGAGCATTATTGTAACACTCCATATTTTACGTGCACAGGTTCTACACAAATGGAACTTGATTTTGATTGGTGGTATAAGTAATGAACTTGATTTCCTAGATGAATGGTGACAATAAAGAAGCTATAAGGGTAACTCCCGTACATTGCAATATTACACGATCGAGTGAACATTAAATTTAGAAGTATTTAAATTCTGGATCGAAGGGCTATGTAAGTCTAAAAATTAAGGTGATCAAGTGTATATAAGTTTTGAGTTAAACTAAAGAGATTACGCTCGGAAAATGAATAAAAGAATTGAGGTGCTTGTTAGACTTTATAAAGCTAGCCGGTGTCACCTACTTGCTTAGCTCAAATGGGCTAGGTAGATGGGGAAGATTAGTTCATGCATTAGTGGGCTCACTTCAAGCCCAAATTAAATAAAAAGGAAAAGGGAATGGAGATGAGGCCTCACACCAATCTGTCCAAGTCCAACTACTTGAGCCCAACAAAGATTAAGGCCCAAAATAAGAGTATAATTCTGGCCCATGGCTTAATATTAGAAAGGGGAAGATTGGAGCCCAAGATGAGTACATAAAGGGCCCATTTTGTGCATATATAATTCCAAGAAGATGCATCACCTACTTGGACCATTTTGACAAATTAGTGGTTGATATTAAAACTTAAGAGGTGGGGAAAAATAGGACCTTTGTAATCCCCAAGTTGCTGGCCATTTCCTCACTTTTAAGAATAGATAAAAAAAATTAGATTTCTCTCTAAGCTTCTCCTCTCTCTTTCAAAGCATAGTAGCAGCCACAAGTTTCCTAGGGTTCTTGGATAAGCCCAAGCCCTTGCAAGGGAAGCTCAAGTTACTGAAGAGTTAAAGTTAAAAGAAAACGAGTTATAAGAATTAAGGTAAAGTGAATACCCTATCTTTGTCTTCCTTAAACATGAGTCTAAAGATTATATTTTAAGTATACTGTGGATAAGAACTCGTGTGATAATGATGGGAAACTATGGTTCCACGTCCTCTATTGTATGTTGGATTGTTAGGACTGTTTTGGGACGGGTTGATGTGTAAACATATTGGGGACAGCTTGGTTGAGGTCTAGAAAGGGTGTAAATTGTTGATATTGAAATATAGTTGTGTAGTGTACAAATGCAATAAAAGAAGGCGGGGATTGAAAGAACACCCTTAGTTTGGTAATTACGAATTTGCTGCCCGAGCATTATTGTTGAGTGAGATTGGACTGCCTAAGCATGTTTAGTAACTACTAATACTAGTTTATCACCTACTCTATTGTAGATAAGTAATTGAAAAGAAAGGAAGGTACTTCAAGGTAATTACAAGGTGGTATAGCAAGGTATGTAAGGCTTTTCGATTTCCTACTAATTGACATGAAATCTAGACTCTTCCTCGACACATAGAGGCATCCTACCAACTCCAACAGGACTTATGATCTTATTCTCACTCTTTAACATGTCTGCACTTTCCAATACATGTTCATTGTCAAATCTGTACATATACATTAAATACCCTGTATGAGTTCTCCTTTTAACTAAATAAGGTCCATATATTATTTCAGCTCCTATGCATTTCATTAATTATGTAACTACTTTCTACATTGTTGTTCCTGCATAATATGATTATTACACGTCACTTGTTGACTACATAGTCCCACAACTCAAAATGCTATGACCACCAAAAGAATCATCTCAAATGTTAATGGAAAGATATTAAATAAATATGCTTATTGATGGGTGGTATCCCAAGGGTGGAAGAATCACCTAGCATGGGTCGATCCCAATATTACGGGTGGTATCCCAAGGGTTAAAGGAAAGCCTAGCATGGGTCGATCCCGATTTATATGTCTACCACTGATCAGCTTGTCATTTGTATTATATGTTGTGCACAGAGTGTAAAGTAAAGAATGATAAAGTAAAGAAAATAATGTAAAGTACATGATTCCATAATATGAGAAAAGGTGGTCTTGTATCCTTACATTGGTATATGATTTCATTTGAGTTCTTATTTCACATACAGTACTTTATGACTTACATACTTTGGTATTGTATAGTAGCTGAGTGTAAGGTAGGGCCTGTCCCGACCTTAACGCCATAATGTTTTATCATTTAGAGGCTTTGTAGACTATGTATAGTGAAGTGTGGTTGTGCCCCGTGTCTTAGACATCATGGTCCCAACGGCCAAGTCATGTGCACTTTCTTTTGACTTGTTAATATTTTCTATTTTCATGAAAACACGGTATCCACTATGGCAGCACCTTTAAATGTTCATAGATAGAGCATGATTACAGGTTGGTTCTCCCGAGCCTTCTCGGCAACGGGTACCGATTCGCCTTAATGGGATTTTAGGCCTAACAAAATTGGTATCAGACCAAGTCATCCTAGGGAGTCTATAAAGCCGTGTCTGTGTAAATTCTTGCTTATGGATGTGTTGTGCCCCACATTTATAAACATGAAGGTATGAGAAATGTAGGAATTGTTTCTTTTCTTTCATTTATTAGATCGTGTGATAGAACCAATGTTATAGGAGAATCGTATCTAACTTCTGAATTGTTTTATTATAGCAAAGATGCCGGTTACCAGGAGTAAAAGTACGGGTAAGAGAGTAGATGTGGCTACCCAAGAAGGGACCAGCCAACCACCACCTAATCAAGCTGTTCAAAGTGAGGCTCAAGATGAGTCTCTATCACAGACTTCCCCGACCCCTCCATCTCCAGAAGATCTAAGAAAGGAAGTTGCACCTCAAGAACCCACTATTAATGCTACCGAGCAAGATTTGAGGAATGCGGTTTAATTATTGACTCGTATAGTTGCTGGCCGAGGTCAAAGGCAAGAAGGCCCAGTTGCGGGTATTGGTGGTGTAGATAGGGAAGCTAGCACACGGATACGTGATTTCCTTAATTTGGACCCTCTATCATTCATTGAGTCAGATCCTAATGAAGATCCGCAAGACTTTATTGATCAAATCCAATGAACNNGCACCTCAAGAACCCACTATTAATGCTACCGAGCAAGATTTGAGGAATGCGGTTTAATTATTGACTCGTATAGTTGCTGGCCAAGGTCAAAGGCAAGAAGGCCCAGTTGCGGGTATTGGTGGTGTAGATAGGGCAGCTAGCACACGGATACATGATTTCCTTAATTTGGACCCTCTATCATTCACCGAGTCAGATCCTAATGAAGATCCGCAAGACTTTATTGATCAAATCCAATGAACTTTGGATATTATGCACGTGAGTGGTAAAGAAGCTGTTGAGCTAGCAACATATAGATTAAAGGGTGTGGCTATATTATGTTATGAAACTTGGAAGCAATCTAAGAGTACAGATGCACCTCCAACTACTTGGAAAGGATTTAAAAAGGCGTTTCTTGATCATTATTTACCATTGGAGATTCGAGAGGCCCGCGCAGATCAGTTCTTTAATTTTCACCAAGGGAGTATGAGTGTGAGAGAGTGCAGTCTCCAATGTAATTCCTTTTCCAGGTATGCTCCCAATGTAATTGCTACTGTGGAGGATAGAGTTCATCGATATGTAGAGAGATTGGATTCGTATCTGGTTAGATATTGTACTATTGCTTCTTTAAATAAAGACATAGATATAGCAAGGATGCAAGCTTTTGCACAAAAATTGGGGGATCAAAAGCAAAGAAGAAGGGCACAAGAGACATAAAGGGGTCAGTCCAAGAGGGCTAGGTCTACCGGGCAGTTTACACCACCCCAAGGTGAGTTTAAGCCTCCATTTTTCTAATAGACCAGCTAGGCCGTCTTTTACCTACTCTACAGCTAGCGCTCCACCCCAATTTCAGTGGCCGAGAGGCAATCAGTTTAGGCAAAAGAGTGAGAGCCAAGGTTCACGGACATTGGGATATCCAGAGCAGGGCAGTACAAGCCAATCAATGCCTCCTAGACAGCCTTGTAAACAATGTGGGAGGAGTCATTTAGGTATATTTCGTATTGGAACAGATGCCTATTAATTGTATGGTATGCTAGGGCACCTAATGAGAGATTGCCCTAAAAGGTGCATGGGTGATATAGCACAACCTACTGGATCAATTGTTGCATTGTCATCATCGGTGCCTCCTTTAGGTAGAGGTCAACAGGTTCCTACAAGTTGTGGTAGAGGTGTTAGAGGAGCAGCTAGTTCTAGCGGAGTTCAAAATCGTACATATGCTCTAGGGAGTCAACAGAACCAGGAGGCTTCACCTGACGTAGTAACAGGTACATTGTTCATCTTTTCACATAATGTATATGTGTTAATTGATCCTGGTTCCACACTATCGTATATCACTCCACTAGTTGCTGGGAAGCTTAAAAGAAAACCAAAATTATTGAATAAACCATTTGAAGTATCTACACCAACCGGTGAGTCTATTATAGCAAGAAGGGTCGATCGTAACTGCATAGTAACTATTTGTGATCGTGATATATTGGCTGACCTAATTGAACTAGAAATGGTTGAATTTGATGTTATATTGGGTATGGATTGGTTCGCTTCTTGTTATGCCACGATGGATTGCCGAACTAAGAGAGTGCACTTTCACTTTCCAAACGAGGCAGTCCTTGAATGGTAAGGCAATGTTGCAGCGCCAAGGGGTAAGTTTATTTCTTATTTTAAAGCGAGGAAGATGATGTCAAAAGGGTATATATGTCATCTAGTTAGAGTGAGAGATGTGGAGGAAGAACCACCAACTCTTCAATCTGTTCCGGTAGTAAATGAATTTATTGATGTGTTTCCTGAAGAGCTTCCAGGTTTACCCCCAAAACGAGAAGTAGAGTTTGGTATCAATTTAATTACAGGCACTCAACCTATCTATATTCCTCCGTAAAGAATGGCCCCGGCAGAATTACGCGAATTAAAGGAATAATTAAAGAACTTGTTAGAAAAGGGGTTTATAAGGCCTAGTGTGTCCCCACGGGGTGCACCAGTGTTATTTGTACGTAAGAAGGACGGCACGTTGAGAATGTGTATCGACTACCGACAATTGAATAGAGTGACAATTAAGAATAAATACCCGTCCCCAGAATTGATGATTTGTTTGATCAGTTACAAGGTGCCAAGTGTTTTTCAAAAATTGACTTGAGAACAGGTTATCACCAAGTGAGGGTGAAGGAGAAGGATATACCCAAGACAGCTTTTCGAACACGGTATGGTCATTTCGAATTTCACGTTATGTCATTTGGGCTAACAAATGCATCAGCAATTTTTATGGATTTGATGAATAGGGTGTTCAAGCCATTCTTGGATATATTTGTGATACTATTTATAGATGATATCTTGGTGTATTCAAGATCAGAAGAGGACCATGCAAATCACTTACGACAGGTATTACAAGTTCTTCGTGATCGGCAGTTGTATACCAAGTTCTTCAAATGTGAATTTTGGTTAAAATCAGTGGCATTCTTGGGTCATATTGTATTTGATGAAGGAATAAGAGTTGATTCACAAAAGATAGAGGTCGTGAAAGATTGGCCGAGACCAACAACACCCAAAGAGGTTCGTAGCTTCCTAGGGTTGGCAGGTTATTATAGAAGGTTTGTTGAAGGATTCTCTTCTATTTCTGCACCTTTAACTAAGCTAACACACAAGGCAGCTAAGTTTTAGTGGAATGATACATGTGAAAGAAGCTTACAAGAGTTGAAAAGTAGGGTAACTTCCGCACCTTTATTAGTACTTCCAGAAGGCACAGAGGGAGGGGTATACAGTATATTGTGATGCTTCAGGGGTTGGTTTAGGATGTGTACTCACGCAGCATGGTAAAGTAATAGCTTATGCCTCAAGATAACTGCGGCCACATGAGAGAAACTACCCAACACATGATCTTGAACTAGCAGCGGTTGTATTTGCTTTAAAGATATGGTATCACTATTTATATGGGGTTGACGTTGACATATATACAGACCATAAAAGTTTGCAATACATCTTCAAGCAGAAGGATCTGAATTTGAGGCTGCGAAGATGGTTAGAGTTAATAAAAGATTAGGACATTGATATACTATACCATCCAGGGAAAGCAAACGTAGTAGCCGATGCTCTCAGTCGCAAGACAATATCAAGTATTAATGAGCAGACCGTGGAAAAAGAAGGGATGGCGAAGGATCTACGTCAACTTGCTAGTTTGGGAGTTCGTCTTCTTGAAACCCCAAAAGAAGGAATTGTAGTGCATAATGCGGTAGAATCTTCATTAGTAATTGAGGTGAAAGAGAAGCAGTTCAAAGATCTTACTCTACAACGACTCAAGGAGCAGGTAAATCAAGGTATGACAAAGGGATTTGAGCTTACACAAGATGGATTGTTGTCAAAACAGATTGTGTGTACCTAATGTTAATGGGCTAAGAAGGAGGGTAATGATAGAAGCACATCATTCAAGATCTTCCATCCATCTGGGATCAACTAAAATGTACCATGACTTGAAAGGAGTGTATTGGTGGAGGGACATGAAGAAGGACATTGCAGAATTTGTGGCTCAATGTCCAAACTGCCAGCGAGTCAAAGTAGAGCACCAAAAGCCAGGAGGTTATATGCAGTGTATGGATCTTCCAACTTGGAAGTGGGACATGATCAACATGGATTTTGTCATTGGTTTGCCTCGCTCATTTCATAAGTTTGACTCCATATGGGTAATAGTTGATAGACTTACCAAGTCAGCATATTCCTTGCCAATTAAGACTTATTATACAGCTGAAGAGTATGCAAGGTAATATATTAAAGAGATAGTTCGGCTACACGGGGTTCCAATCTCTATTATATCTGATCGAGGAGCTCAATTCACTGCAAAGTTTTGGAAATCATTCCAAAAGAGTTTAGGAACACAAGTGAATTTAAGTACAGCCTTCCACCCTCAAACGGATGGTCAAGCAGAACGAACAATCCAAACACTTGAGGATATGCTTCGAGCTTGTGTCTTAGACTTCAAAGGTAGCTGGGATGATCATTTGTCATTTATTGAGTTTGCCTACAATAATAGTTATCATTCTAGTATCAAAATGGCACCTTATGAAGCTTTATATGGAAGGAAGTGCAGATCATCAATTAGTTGGTTTGAAGTAGGCGAAACTGTTTTATTTGGACCAGACCTTGTTCTTCAAGCTATGAAAAAAGTTAAGGTGATACAACAACGGCTAGCAAGAGCTCAAACCCGACACAAATCATATGCAGATGTTAGAAGAAGAGGATTAGAGTTTTCTATAGGAGATTGGGGTTCTTGAAAGTATCGCCAATGAAAGGGGTAATGAGATTTGGTTAAAAGGGAAAGTTGAGTCCACGCTACATAGGGCCATATAAGATTATTCGAAGAGTTGGCCAAGTTGCATATGAGTTAGAGCTACCTCAGGAGCTTTCAGCAGCTCATTCGGTGTTTCATGTCTCAATGCTTCGAAAGTGCGTAGGTGACCTATCCTATATCACTCCTATTGAAGATGTACAGGTTACAGGGGTTCTCACCTATGAAGAAGTACCTATTGCTATTCTGGATCGTGAGGTTAAAAAGCTAAGGAATAAAGAAATGGCTTCAGTAAAGGTGCTTTGGAGAAACCAACAAGTGGAAGAAGTAACGTGGGAAGCTGAGGAAGCGATGAAATCCAAGTACCCTTATTTATTTGAACCTAAAGGGGAAGTCCAAGGTGCAGAATGGGGGCATTAATAGGTATGCATGAAAGGGTAATTATTATGTGGTTAACAGTTGATTTAAACTAAGGCTTGACTTATTTAAGCTATCTAATTATGCTAGCATTCGAGGACGAAAGTTCCTAAGGTGGGGGAGGATGTAACAACCCGTATTTTACGTGTACAAGTTCTACACATATGGAACTTGATTTAGCTTGGTGGTATAAGTAATGAACTTAATATCCTAGATGAATGTTGACAATAAAGAAGCTATAAGGGTAACTCCCGTACATTGCAATATTTCACGATCGAGTGAACGTTAAACTTTAGAAGTATTTAAATTCTGGATCGAAGGGCTATATGTAAGTCTAAAAGTTAAGTTGATCAAGTGTATATAAGTTTTGAGTTAAACTAAGGAGTTTACGCTAGGAAAACGAATAAATGAATTAAGGCGCTTGTTGGACTTTATAAAGCTAGCAGGTGTAACCTACTTGCTTAGCTCAAATGGGCTAGGTAGATGGGGAAGATTAGTTCATGCATTAGTGGGCTCACTTCAGACCAAAATTAAATAAAAAGGAAAAGGGAATGGAGATGAGGCCTCACACCAATCTATCCAAGTCCAACTACTTGAGCCCAATAAAGATTAAGGCCCAAAATAAGAGTATAATTCTGGCCCATGGCTTAATATTAGAAAGGGGAAGATTGCAGCCCAAGATGAGTACATAAAGGGCCCATTTTGTGTATATATAATTCCAAGAAGATGCATCACCTACTTGGACCATTTTGACAAATTAGTGGTTGATATTAAAACTTAAGAGGTGGGGAAAAATAAGACCTTTATAATCCCCAAGTTGCTGGCCATTTCCTCACTTTTAAGAATAGATAAAAAAAATTAGATTTCTCTCTAAGCTTCTCCTCTCTCTTTCAAAGCATAGCAGCGGCCACAAGTTTCCTAGGGTTCTTGGATAAGCCCAAGCCCTTGCAAGGGAAGCTCAAGTTATTGAAGAGTTAAAGTTAAAAGAAAACGAGTTATAAGAATTAAGGTAAAGTGAATACCCTATCTTTGTCTTTCTTAAAAACGAGTCCTAGTATTATATTTTAAGTATATGTGGATAAGAACTCGTGTGATAATAATGGGAAACTATGGCTTCAAGTCCTCTATTGTATGTTGGATTGTTAGGACTGTTTTAGGACGGGTTGATGTGTAAACATATTGGGGACAGCTTGGTTGAGGTCTAGAAAGGGTGTAAATTGTTGATATTGAAATATAGTTGTGTAGTGTACAAATGCAATAAAAGAAGGCGGGGATTGAAAGAACACACTTAGTTTGGTAATTACGGATTTGCTGCCCGAGCATTATTGTTGAGTGAGATTGGACTGCCTAAGCATGTTTAGTAACTACTAATACTAGTTTATCACCTACTCTATTGTAGATAAGTATTTGAAAAGAAAGGAAGGTACTTCAAGGTAACTACAAGGTGGTACAGCAAGGTATGTAAGGCTTTTCGATTTCCTACTAATTGACATGAAATCTAGATTCGTCCTCGACATATAGAGGCAGCCTACCAGCTCCAACACGACTTATGACCTTGTTCTCACTCTTTAATATGTCTGCACATTCCAATACGTGTTCATTGTCAAATCTGTACATATACATGGAATACCCTGTATGAGTTCTCCTTTTAACTAAATAAGTTCCATATATTATTTCAGCTCCTCTGCATTTCATTAATTATGTAACTACTCTCTACCTTGTTGTTCCTGCATTATATGATTACGTCACTTGTTGACTACGTAGTCCCACAACTCAAAATACTATGACCACTAAAAGAATCATCTCAAATGTTAATGGAAAGATATTAAATGAATTTTCTTATTGATGGGTGGTATCCCAGGGGTGGAAGAATCACCTAGCATGGGTCGATCCCAATATTACGGGTGGTATCCCAAGGGTTAAAGGAAAGCCTAGCATGGTCAATCCCAATTTATATGTCTACCACTGATCAGATGGTCATTTGTATTATATGTTGTGCACAGAGTGTAAAGTAAAGAATGATAAAGTAAA
This sequence comes from Solanum stenotomum, assembly GCF_019186545.1. Classification (NCBI taxonomy): domain Eukaryota; kingdom Viridiplantae; phylum Streptophyta; class Magnoliopsida; order Solanales; family Solanaceae; genus Solanum; species Solanum stenotomum. The sequence goes on from NC_064284.1 coordinate 53,375,816, forward strand.
GACAAGAATATAAAGTACCTGATTCCATAATATGAGAAAAGGTGGTCTTGTATCCTTACATTGATATATGATTTCATTTGAGTTCTTATTTCACATACAGTACTTTATGCCTCACATACTCAGTACACTCTCCCGTACTGACATCTCTCCCGAGGGACTTGGAATTCATGTTGCAGGTACAGGAGCTAGTAGATCTCTCCAATAGGAGAACAGGACATCCAAAGGCTATTGGTGAGCTCCAGGTTGATTCGGGGCTTTCCGAGTCTATAGCATGTATTTTGGTATTGTATAGTAGCTGAGTGTAAGGCGAGGCCTGTCCCGACCTTAACCCCATAATGTTATTCATTTATAGGCTTCGTAGACTATGTATAGTGAAGTGTGATTGTGCCTCGTCTCTTTGACATCATGGTCCCAACGGGCAAGTCATGTGCACTTTCTTTTGGCTTGTTAATACTGTCTACTTTCATGAAAACATGTTATCCACTATGACAGCACCTTTAAATGTTCATAGATAGAGCATGATTATAGGTTGGTTCTCCCGAGCCTTCTCGGCAACGGGTGTCGATTCGCCTTAATGGGATTTTGGGTGTGACAATTATCATCTGAGACTAGCGAGGATAGCCACTTTTTCATTGCATCCAGCTCCTTTGTCTTGATTAAGTGCTGGCAGTGGTCATTAATCTTATCGGATATTCCCAAAGCTATGTTGATAGTCTTACTGTCATAGGCTACCTACCTTCCTCTGACAACCACGTGGTCAACTTCTTTAAAAGATGAGAGTACCGTTTTCTGTTGAGGTACTAATACACTGTATGCATCGTAGAACTCTCTAACCCAGCTTGGTATGTAAGATCCGCGATGTCTTGTAAAGATTTGGAATTTGTGGTATTTCAGGCATTCCATCACTTTTGGATACCTATCAATAACCCCATCTATAGAAAGTCATTTCTCCTCAATGATAGTTCTCAGACCATCTGCCTTTGATCTATTCATTGATCCATGTTTGGGACCTGTACTGGATGTGCTAGCACTAATGCTTACCCTGGAGTTGGAGAAGTTGGAGTGGTGGACTGACTATCTTTTATCCAATATGGATCATGTATCCTTTTGGATCGTAACTCAGCCCTCTTTGCCTCTTTCTAGTAATCTTCATCAAACTCTGCACTCTCACTGTTATATGAGGGTGGCTCGATGGTGTAGAAGCATGTGTTGTCAGGGCTTGCGTCGGATAATTCAAAGGTTTTGCCTTTCCCATTACTTTTTGCAGTTGTGGTAGCCTTGCCCCTTGGTGGAGGTGCGTTTTCACTTATCACAATTCCCTTTTCCCTTCCTCTGGTTGATCGTGTGGCTATATCTGCAAAACATTAGAGAGATTAGTCAGTAATTACATTGTAGCACAGAATTGCAGACAGAATCGCCAATCTAATCAGCTAATCGTTGAATCTCTTGGGCGATAATGAATATGTACGCCGAAAGTTACACAGCCCACAATGCTTAAGGTATGAAATTAAAGGTTATTTAGGGCTAGTAGGTGAATCGCCAAGTGATTCGGCGAGCTCAACCTAGCTCACCGACTGACTTAACGTGCCTGAGATTCAACTCACTTTTCAAAATCGATCTTACAAACCTCAAAAGAAAAATTAAACCATGCATTCATGAAATTTAGCCCAGACCCATAGCAACCATTCATGGTCAACACCCATTATGCATAATTTTCCACATTTAGATTCAAGGTAAGTAGAACGAAAGAAAAAATACTTTAAACAGTAAAATAAAATAGGCCCAAATTTACAAATCAGAAGCAGGTACTCGAAAACTTCTACTCATATCAAAGAGATCTAATACGTATCAATGGACTCTTAGATTGTAGATGAGGTTGAACTATTCAAAAATGAACGGAGGTTTTTCAAAAACTAACCTTTTTGTTGAGTTAACAATATAGTAATGCTAGGCAGCAACGAAAATTCGAGTTCCAAGAGCTAATCCATGACTAAAGTACTACTTTAAGGTGAGAGAATGTAAATTACTACCTTGGTGTGAAGTTATGGAGTTTGAAAGTGAGAAAGAATGAAGAAGTATGTCTGATGACAATATATGTTGTTCAATTTGTGTCTATTTGGCGACGTTAGTCGCACTTGCCAACCCACTCAGCGATTCACCGAGTGGTCATTTATACAACCCTTTCTTCAGAAATCTTCAATTTTCAGTGGGTGAATTCAGTGGTCGGCATCGAGATTGCCAAACTTGTTAGCAATGCACCTAGTTACTTTTCGAGTCTGTCGAGTTTTAAAAGCTCTGTACAACTCTTGTATTGATCCAAACGGTGGATCCAGTTAGGCTCACAGACCTACTTGGTGACTCGCAGAATGGATTTTCTGCTTGCCAACCTGAAATTTTCCACACATGCCTCGTTTTAACCTGCAAGACAACACACCATTATTCATAAAAGTAAAAACTTAAATGTTTAAGAACTTGGGTTGCCTCCCTAGAAGCACCTTATTTAACATCGTGGCACGATGCAAATCTTTGCTCAAGTTTCATTGTTGGGGTTGGCCAGGTCCTTATTAGGCCAACCCTTGTTTCTCTGCTAATGGAGTTGAGGCATGACTCATCAGGTCCTCGAGCAGTTGGACAGCTTTGGAATGAGACCAAATAATTCGTTTCATTCCTTCGATGTCTTCTTTTAATCCCTTGAGCTCTTTGTCTTGCTCGATCACCTTGCGGAGAATTGTTGATAGCATTCCCTCGATGCACTTGATCTCCTTGTTCTCATTGTTTCTTGTATTATGAGGGGGAATGTATTCATCCTTCCTTTTGTAATGAGCTTCAACCTTCACCATATTTCTTTAACTCATCCATTTGGGTCATTAGTGTGGTCATCAAGAGATCATTTTCAACCTCTTCGCTCATTTTAGCCATATTGTCGAGCAGTTGGACTGTTATTATATATGGCTGCTTTAATGTTCTGCCAGGAAGGAATTGGTCAACCAACATCTTTCTTCTAAGGCCAAGACTTCGGTAGAAGCAATCAATGAGGATTGTACCGGGAAGTTCATGAGTGGGGCTTTGGGTTAGCAGTTTATTGAATCTTGCTTATGTCTCATTGATCCGCTCATCCTCTAATTGCTTGAAGGTTAGGATACGATCTCGATACATCACCTCTAATGGAGGAAACTCCATTAACTCCCGAATATGTCTTGCTTTCCCTTGTTTAGATTCCGACAAATCACAAAAAAAAACTAACAATTAAGTTAGTAAATTACGACTAAGAAGAACAAAATCTCTACTAATCTAAAAATTCTCAAATAACACCACTCCCCGGCAGCGGCGACATTTTGATGTTTATCGTGACCAACGACACTAACCTACGGTATGAGTGTCCATGATCGTCTATAAGTTAGTAACCCAACTAAAGGTTGGGGTCGTGTCCCAAGGGAGTGGTTTTGAGAATTGATAGAAAAATACAATTTAGCTCTAACTAGTCGTAGCTAAAGACATTAATGATTAAAAACATAGTAGATTAAAGGGGGCGACACAAAAGTGTCAAATATCGATTAGGGGTTTTGTCACAAGTAGTAAAAACAACAAAAATTAGCAAGAAAATAAGGTATGGGAAAATGTTCTTTGGGTGTGACCGCAATACAAGTTGAGATAAATCATTGCGTACATGCTTTCAATAGGAAATTTGCAAGATAATAGTGACTAGGCTAAGCTTTAGATGGAAATAAGTTCCCTCTCGGGCAACTTACCCGTTTCAAATGGGTTCCTCTCGGACACCCATTTGTCGCATGAAGACCAACCTACGCCTTACCCCACTCACTCTCTCGAGCTGAGTGTTAGGATATGGGACTAGGGCTCACCCTCTCGGGTTGAACCTCATGTCGACCCACTCCTTAGACCATCAATCTAATGGTCTTGGTTTCGCGACCTCCCTCTCGGGCAAGCCGAAAACACATAGGTGATTTTGTATTTGCAACTACAAAACCATTAAATTAAACCACAACCACTAGGTGAAATCACCATTAAAATATATCTACCCTATCAGCAAGCAATACCCAACAACAATATCAACACATATTTACTAAATCACACCCCAAGAATGGCGGGTTTTAGCCACACATAAAGAAATAACAAAATTCACCTAAAATGTACTAAAATCAAATGGGTATAAGAAATTAAACCTTGATTTAAGCAAAGGAAGGAGAATGGAAAAGACCCACTTCCAACTTGGGGAAGATGAAATCCTCCTCTTTTCAAGTCTCCCACAAAACCCTCTCCAAACTTGAGAGAAAATATCTAAAAACGTACTATTCTATTTTGAAAATAATAATAATGGTTCGGATCTTCTAAAATTAATAAAGAGTTTAGTATTTATAGCCATAAGAAATTAGTGCAGGCAAATAGTTCGGCGAGGTTAGTCGAGTTCGTTGAATGACTCGGCGACTCACCCTTCTTCTATCTCTTCGACGTTGAGTGCTTGCCTAGAACATCTTCACATTCTAGACCATTGGGCGCTATAGTACTACTTCGCGGAACTATTCGGCGAAGCACCGACTGCTCCTTTCATCGCCTATTTAATCCTCTTCCTTCAGGGCTTTGCATATTGTTACAAAGGGTGGAGTCTGTCCTTTCGGAGAATCGCCAAAGGTTCTTGGCGATGCTAATGCTTCAACTTGTTCATTCTTTTTAGCCTTTTTGTTCCTTTTTGCGCCTAAGTGTGTATGCTTCCACTAAAACTTCAAATACCTGAAACTTAAGAGTTTTCATCAGATATTGAGACAAAATAAGCATTCGAGGACACTATTTCTATCAAAATAAAGCCCTAAATGAGTCCAATTTGTGTACTTACCAAGCTACTACTCACGTGCGCTTCACTTTTCTTTTTCATCAAAAGCAATACCTTCCTTTCTAATGTTTTATCTTTACCATTCTCATAGTCATATAATTCTACTTGATTCACTTACCAAAAAGAAAAAGTAGATCTCACATCAACGACACATATTATCAATGGGTATATGATAGCATACTACTTCAAACATATATATGGTTCTAAAATCAGCATGGCTTTCTCAAGTCTTACTTTCTCTTTTTCATTAAGAGGAGGGCGAGCAACCTAAAATCTATTTGTACATAATATTTCAACTTATTCTTCTTGTAATAAGCTTTCACACAAGTCCTAAGTTTTATGCCTTTCTTACTTTCTAAATATTGGGAGGTAAAGCGAAAGTTTAAAAAACATTTTAGTACATAAAAATGATTATTGTTTTATCAAGAGTACATAAAAATAACTAATACACAAAATTTCAGTTTTACTCTCCTGCAAATCCCAAGAAAGCATAGTAGGCAATCAAGTATATCATTCCACGAATCGAAGGAAAAAGTCATCAGCTTTTAAAGTTAAGACACAGTAGAAAAAGTGCTAACTGGAAGACAAATCACATTTATAGTGGACTTGTAGGAAATTCATTGAAAGATTGAAAAGATTCAGAAAATTTGTTCACATACAAAAATAAAAATACTCAAATTCAAAATGGATATGAGCCTAAAAGGCACACAAGATAAAGATCATGCAGAAACCAAATAGATGACAACTCTTATATAGATTAGATAGCACCAATCAAACCAAAATTCTATGTTCAATTAAATGACATACTACTTACTAATATTGTCTAGTAGTGCTAAATAATATACCTCTCAAATTGGTGAATGATATGCAAGATGTAGAACTCCTGTGTAAAACAAAAAAAAACCAGAAACATGTTTAATTACTTTAGGCATATCAAACACCTTTGCTACATCAATATAAATACTTTTTTAGTAGCATATGCTCCCACACACCAGGAAAATAATTCATAAGAGGCGTTTCAACAAACAATCAAATTCCTGCAAGGGATTAACAAAGAAGCATGGTGAAAGGAAAAACAAATATATGTATCATCCATTATAAAAATATTAAATGGTACACTTCAATGAAAAGAAAAGAAGAAGAACTAATGAGTCCCCTGCAATGCGAGGGCAAGCACTCAATGGTTCGCAGTGAATTACAACATAAATTTAGTGCATTCAACTTTTAGGAACTTTCAAACAAAATATGACCGAGACTTGGCTAAACACTCACATGCAGTAACTTTGAATAGCCATTTCACAATTCGAGTCTGTTGAGAACTCTTAGAGAACTGTCAGTTAGAAATGCCAAACTTTAGTAGTAAAGAAGCAGTATGTAGAGCAATGCAAGAAAACACAGAGAATTTGAGTATGGAGAAGTGAAAGTGCAAAAATGATGTTAATACAATCTAAGTTGTTCGACTTTTCACTTTTGGTACCGCATCCATGTCGACACAACATGGGTGTGGGTGTGGGAACGGTGTCCGATTTGGTCAATCAATTTTGGGTACTTTGACCAAAATCGATGGGGAATGTTGATTTATGTAATCAATTTAAAAGCTAAGGTGAAATTGAAGAAAAAGGAATACCTTTCTATATCAAAATTTCTATGTCACTCCTTTTCCTTGAAACTCCTTCTAAGATTATCCTCAAGCTCTCTACATAATATCTCATAATTTAGGTTATATAACTCTATTTTTTAGATAGTTTATATTTATTATTAGGCGTACATGAATCCATATCCACGAATCTTAAAAATTAGATCATGAAGGATCCGACCTCTGGATTTGCACCCGTATCGGACACCCACACTCGAGTCCGAGCAACATAGCATACTATCATACAAAGACAAAGACCGAGTGTAAACAAACCACGCAAATCTCGTAGATATTATTCTCTCTTCGTTCATCCGAATTGGAAGGTTTCTCCATTATTCATGTTTTGAAAAAATTAGAGTTTATTAAAACTTTATGTTAAAAGCATAGCAATTTATTCTACAACCGTAAGTAGACTTACCTTTTACAACTCTTTTGATGACATGGATGGTTCAATTTTTCCTAAAGATCTGATACAACACTTGTTTCTTCCTTATCTACTGGTGCCTAGATTCTTGAATTTTTTAATGTTCATAACTTAAAATCATGTCTTCTTTCATCTTTTCCCCATCATCACGTCAAAAAAAGTATGTGCTTTGTTTTGCAAGTGTAAATTAAACCTAGAGATAACACTGAAAAATAGATACCAAGTGATGAAATCCAATGCTTGTAGGTAAATAGGATTTATGTGTATTGATGAATTAAATATAATCTACAGTGATAAATTTGTATATGCACAATCATAGCCAGTGAGTCGATCATAAACACAAAACAAATGCTCATATAAGCTCTGTCTTAAGAGTGCACATACACACCCATATATGTATGGCACCAGGAGAGGAGCTGTAACCTAATTAAAAGCTACATAAAATATGCAATAGATATTCAATATTGGTCCAATTGCATCTTCTTGATGCCCTTCCTATAAAATCTATTACTTCATCAAAAGAAACATTGCAATAGATGTTCGATATTCGTCGTTACCTAATTAATGTACAGCCACAAAGTCTACATCTTCCTTTTCTTATAGCTCCTTTTCTTACTTTTTCTTTTTCAATCAGGACCAATGTTTGTACTGTGCTCCAAATTCTTGAAAAAAGATCCAAATGATAGAGGAGAAACTCATCCAACATTTTTACTCTCTTCTTCTTTGTTTTCCAGACATGTAACACTGTCCACCAATTAGATTTGGCAAACTACTGACTATATGTTAGGTATTCCTTTGTCGTTCTCTATTGCTGCCAGTAATGATAGAAAATATTGTTTTTAAAAGTAAAAAGCACAAACTATGACAACAGCCATGGGACTTGGAAGCAAGAAAAGAAGTGTGCACTGCTTTGAAGTGAAGAACACCGTTTACAGAAAATTAAAAGCTACCAACATATATGAATTTAGTATATAAAATTGCAATAAGAATAACTAATTCAAACATCCATTGTACAATAATAACAATCTGGGATCACCTATGTGTGGTAACAACTACTGAATTACAAGGAACAGAAGGCATATCGAAAGAAATACAAAATGTGCTAGAAGAGTTTCCAGAAGTCTTTGAAGAACCCAAGTCATTACCCCCCCAAATAGAAGTCATGATCACTCCATTCCCCTGCAGAAAGATGCAAACCTAGTGCGTATCAGACCTTATCGATACAACTATTTTCAAAAGAATGAAACAGAAAAGTAGGTCCGTGAAATGCTATCTAGTGGGATTATTCAACCTAGTCACTATCCCTTCTCCTCCCCAGTATTGCTAGTTAAGAAGGAGGATGGGAGTTGGAGGTTTTGCATATATTATAGGGAATTGAATAAGATGACTATTAAAGATAAGTTCCTTATACCCTTGGTTGAGGATTTAATGGATGAGCTATGTGGGTCTTGTATATACTCGAAGATGGATTTGAGGGCGGGATATCACCAGATCAAAATGAGTACTCCAGATGCGCACAAGACAGGGTTTAGGACTCACTTAGGACACTATGAATTCAAGGTCATGCCTTTTGGCTTGACTAATGCTCCTGCTACATTCCAAAGTTTGATGAATCATATGTTTTCTGCTTACTTAAGGAAGTTTGTCTTTGTATTCTTTGATGATATCTTAGTGTACAGTGCATCTATTCAGGAACATGTAGGGCACCTAAGGAAAGTCATGTTGGTTCTGAAGAAGGAACAATTGTTTGCGAAGTGGTCTAAGTGTGCTTTTGGACAGAACAGGGTTGAATACTTAGGTCATGTCATCATTGGAGAAGGGGTAAAGACTGATGCTTCCAAGATAGAAGCTATGACCAGCTGGCCAGTACCCAGAACATTGAAGACTTTTAGGGGATTCTTGGGTCTGACTGAGTATTATAGGAGGTTTATACAGTCATATGGATTAATCAGCAGACCCCTAACCAACTTGTTGAAGAAGAATACTTTCCAATGGACTGATGAGGCAAGTTTAGCATTTCGGGAATTGAAGTTCGCTATGACAAAAGCACCGGTCTTAGCCTTGGATGATTTTACCAAGACCTTTATCATTGAGACATATGCATGCTCTAAGGGTATTGGGGATGTCCTAATACATGAAGGGAGACTACTTGCTTACTTTAGCAAGGCATTGAGCCCAAAACATTTAGCGTTATCCACATATGAGAAAGAATTCATGGCAGTACTCTAAGCAGTGGATAGATGGAGACACTATCTCCAAGGGGGCACTTTATTAGCAAGACTGACCATTAGAGCCTTAAATATTTGTTGGAGCAAAGAGTGAACACACCCTTACAACAAAAAAGATTGACTAAGCTATTAGGATTGGATTATGAAGTTCAGTGTAAAAAGGTATCAGAAAATAGAGTAGTTGATGCGCTATCTAGGAGAGATGAAGAAGCGAGTGGAAACCTTCAAGCTATTAGTGCTTTGGAGTTGACTTGGATGAAGGAAATCAGTCTCAATTACGAACACGATACTGTCGCACTACAATTGTTGACTCAGTTAATTACTAATCCTAGTGGTAGGCCGCCAGGCTACTTCCTGTATCAAGGCATAATCAGACACAACCAGAAGATTTATACTGGCAAAGGTCTTAGCTCAGGTATGTTGTCTTTCAGGCCCTACATCAATCTGCAATTGGGGGACACTCTGGTCAGTAAGGGACTTACAAGCGGGTGAAAATGAACTTTTTTTGGCCAGCCATGTGGGAGCAGATCTTTAGATGGGTCTCAGAATGTGATGTCTGTCAACGTACTAAGATGGAAAATGTGCATACTCCTTGTTTTTTACAACCCTTTCCCATCCCAGCATCACCTTGGCATGACATAGCTATGGACTTTGTGGAAGAGCTTCCCACATCTAGTCACAAGAATGCTATCCTAGTGGTGGTAGAAAGGTTGACCAAATATGGGCATTTTCCTGCCTTGAAGCACCCTTTTATAGCCCAGGATGTAGTTGAATTGTTCCTAAAGGAGGTTCACAAGTTGCATGGATTACCCAACACTGTAGTCTCGGACAGAGATGCTATCTTTACTAGTCAATTCTGGCAACAACTATTCAAAGCTATGGGGACATGACTGACTATGTCAACCTCCTACCACCCCCAAACTCATGGTCAAACGGAAAAGCTCAATTGATTCCTTGAGTCCTACCTCCAATCTATGGTGTTTGTTATCCCAAGGTAGTGGTTGAAGTGGTTGTCGTGGGCGGAGTGGTTGTATAACACCAACCATCATAACTCCCTTAACACTACCCCATTTCAAGCCTTATATGGCTACGCCCCTACACAGATCTGTATGGGCTCCCTTCCATACTCCACGAGTACTCAAGTGGGTGTGTGCTTAGCAGAGCGACAACAACTACTCCAGACCCTCAAAGACAACCTCACACAAGCTCAAGACCGGATGAAGTATTATGTTGACCAGCAGAGAACAGATCGAGTCCTACAGGGAGGGGATTTCATCTACTTAAAACTACAACCATATCGTCAATCTTCCATTGCTGTGAGAAAAAATTTGAAGCTTAGTGTGCGCTTCTATGGACCATATAATATTCTACAGAAGGTAGGAGTAGTAGCTTATCGATTGGAGTTGCCTGCCAACGCACAGGTACACCATGTGTTCCATGTCTCTCAAGTAAAGAAGAGAATCGGCTCTACTATAACACCGCAACATCTGCCACCGGCGCGTGATTCCGATGGCTATATTTTAGTACAAACAGTGGCCATCCTTCAAAGACAGATGGTTTGAGTTAACAATGAATCTAGAGTAAAGGTTCTCGTCGAATGGGCTAACTTAGGTCCTGAGGCTGCCACGTGGGAGGACTGGAGTTGTATCAGGAGTCATTTTCCAGCGTTCGCAGCTTAGTTCCGACTAGTCTCGACCTTGAGGACAAGGTCGATTTGAACACGGGGTGTATGTTAAGATCAAAACACATATGGTCATCAGTAGTCTCGTGGGCTAAAGCTAATGGGCTAAGCCTTACATGCCCAATACTAATAAGCCCAAGGATGCAGATCTTTCTTTCATTCAGTTAGCCTATAACTAACTAACGAAAAGGAGCAAGAAGGCATTATTGGATTCTGGTACAATTCTATATTCCGTCTCATCTTTCTTTCTTCCCACTATGTATCTCTTATCTTCTTTTATAACAAACTCTTCTCCTCCATTACAGGTTCAAAGCTCAAAACTGGAAGCTTGTAATTCTTCTTCTACATTCGATTGTAATCATTTTGATTTTAATCATTCGGTTTCGATAATAAAATTTCAAATTGAGTTCTATTGATCTCTTATTTTTGCTATTTTCGATTAAGTACATTACAAAACCATGATCAAGAAAAACCTTTGAGAATTTCGCTCACAAAGCCTTTTAGTATTCTCATTGAATTCTTCTTAAGACAATTTTACACCTAAGAAATTGAGACAAACTAGTGATGAGTACACGTATCTGCAAAATCAATTAAAGGAAGAGCAAACTCACAAGATTTTTGGTGAGCTTTACTTCATTCTCGTTCTTACATGTACCACCCATTTCATAGTGATTGATTCCTGTTAATTTTTCCCAATTTCCAAACCAAAAACACATAAAAAGTGAAAGATGACTTTGACTTTGATAAATAAGAAATCAATATCTTAGGAAAAAACAAAGATTAAACCCAGAAATTGAAAGGAAAACTCCAGAAATTTAAATTAGACTGAAAATTACCTTTGATTTCGGTAGTCAAATGTGAAATTTCATCACCAAAATTGATGTTGAATCACTCTTCTCTAATTTTCCATCAATTTCTAAAAGCTCTCTTCTTTGCCAACAGTAAGTATGGGAGAATGAAAAATAGAAAAGCAGATCATGATGGAAAAGATGAAAACTTGGCGTAAGAACCAAAGCAAATTAATGATAAAAGCAAAATAATGAAAAACCGAAGGAGGCAGGAGGACGTGTGTAGTACACGTGTTTATTTACCAGTGAATAGGGCACAATGGTGTAGTACAATTTTTAATGCTATAGGTACAAAATTGTGGTGTTGTGTTGGTACTCCATCTTGTTGGCTTATATATAATGGTAATATATATATATATATATATATATATATATAGAGAGAGAGAGAGAGAGAGAAGAAGTGAGAGACATCGATTAGCTTAATTTAGTTTGACAATTCATTATTATGGTATTGCATATGAATTTTGATATATGTTAAATCAATGGGTTTATCAATGAATTGGTTGAATTTATTCTCGATGAAAACATAAATTTTTAATTCAATGCAGAATTTGACATAAGAATTTTAATTACTTAATTAAAAACTAAATTAATTTTTAAGCGTGAAATTTTTTCCAGAAGATTTAAAAAAACATGATAAGAATGATGAAGTTAACTTTTTTTCAAAGAATTCTCAACTCCATTATTATTTGTTGTTCCTTATACCTCAATTATTGAATTATTTTGTTGTAGGTTCTGTTCTGCTACTATCTATTATTTTTGTTAGTATCTAGTATTTCTTGTACTTCTGTTACTTCTTGTTATGGATTCCTTAGAATTTTTTAAATTCTTCCTTTATTTTATTTGAAATATATCAGAAATAACCTCTTTATTTTTAAGGTTTGTGTATACTCTACCCTCTCAAGACCCTCAATTTGTGGGACTATATTAGGTATGTTGTTGTTATTGTTATAATTATTTGTCAAATGTTAGAGCTTCTAATATATATATATATATGCGTGAAATACCAGTGCAAAGCATGTATACTAAACAAGTCTATGCGATATTAAAAGTATAAAGGTCCTTAAAAATATTGTTTAAAATTTATGTCCTTCACTAAAAGACTCTCCTTTATATAAAATCATCTTTTTACTATTTTCCTCAAATAATATTTTATTATCTTTAATTAAAATAGAATTTGACGTGATAAAAAGGAAAAAGAAGAACACGTTTTTCTTTTGGGTTGAAGTGGCATAGATTAATATAACACCAAGAGAAAGGATTAAAAAGGAGAAATTTTTTTTGGTGTTAGTTAGAATAACAAGGGGAAAAAGATGGCAAAGGTTAAAAACAACACCGAGAAAAAGGGAAAAAATGGTGTAAGTTAGAATAACAAGAAAAAAGATTAATTTGAGAATAAGTAGGAAATTTATTAGTACTCAACTCCTAATATTTAGGAATTATTATTATTTTTGATTTAGTTAATGTGGAATCCACGTTATTGTAATATGATAAATAAATTGTGGAAGAAAAAACACCCTACATATCTAGGTAACTATTTCTTGGAGGAAAAGGTTTTAGAGTTCTATAAATTGAGAATCGTTCATTTGTACAATAATACAATAGAATCAACAATGTAATCTTAAAACAAAGTCTTGTATAGGGGATATAATTCTCCCAATAATTTTTATTTTTATATTAATCATATGTAGATCAATTGACAAAATAAATTCAGTATATTGAGTTTTTTTTGTTATAATTTATTTTTGTTATCATCGTTCAAAGCCTATTTGTTAGCTTCCGCACATCGTCATGTTGGTTCGATCCCAACACAAGCTCATAATTTGAGTTCGGTTGTATTTTAAGTGTACATGAAGAGCTCAAACTCACTAAATGAACAAGAGTACATTGAAAAAGAAAAGGATGTGAAGAAGAGATCATTATGCATCTCTAACCAAAATCACTTTATATTTTAAATTTATCGTCCAATTTGTAGAGGTAAGTCATGCAATATAAAAAAAATGGAAATTCTCTTCTCATGTATGTTATGTTACTCCTTTTTGTGTTGGTTATTGAGTTTCTACTTCCATAGATTAATTAATACTATTTATAAACATATATTGATTATTGTGTAATTCTCTTAGATATTATCAATAGAATTAGAATATTCTTAAAGTACCTTTTTTTGTTCCTTGTAAAATTAAAAAAAAAAAAACTTTTAAGAATGGGTCAATTCTTTTAAATTGCAACCGTTGATTATTTCAAAACTATTATAATAGAATAATTAAAAAATCATATCTAGGTAAACTAATCGTATGGATTTAGTTTATTTGGAATTTATATTTTTGATATTAGCAAATAACTAATAGAAGAAAAATAAAATAGTTCATATTTAAAATATTCTTTTCTTAGAGAAAAAAGTTTTTGAATTCTATAAATTGAGAATAATAATAGAATAGTATAAGGGAGATTATTCTCTTTATAGGATCGACTCTTAGTCTATTTCTATTTGTCTGATAGAAGAATTGTCACAACATTGTAATGACCCTCGAGGTCATTTCTGTGTGTTTATTGTTCTTCCCCTTCTTGTAGCTTCCTTATAGCTTTTGTGTGGTGATGGGTTTGATGGTGCGCTTCTTGAGTTGATCAGTTGAGTTTTAAGTGGTTCTACCCACTTTGGACGCTTAAGGTTGGAAAGAGCTCGCTTGTCATTAGCCGACTTCTTAGGTCATGATGGCACCTACTCTCACAACCCAACTTCCTGAGTCATGATGGCACCTACTAAAATCCACAAGTAAGTAAGTTGACCTGTACCCAACACGACAAGTAGTGAGTACAAGGGTTGAACTAAACAGAAAGTAATACTAACAATAAGAAAAGTCAGAAATGGAATGCAAACCAAAGACTAAGTACAAAGGAAATCCTCCCAGTTTCTGAAAGTCACGAGTACATAGTTGTCTAACAATCTAAGGCTAGCCCAGGCATCATTCCCTGGATAGTAACTAAGAAAGATCAAAATACTTGATCCACTACTAAAGACTCACCCATAGGGATCGACACACGCAACGGTGTTGTCGTAGGCTTAGAACTCATGCCCGTACGAGAAGTATAATACACACACATAAGAATAGGTAGATCCTGGATCATATAAAGTCAAGGCGGGATCATGGCATAAAAGAAGCGTACCTGTCACATAATTTGATGCCTCAGCCTCCGCTCTTATTGGAGTTGCATAGAAATGGCCATGTTCGCCTCTGCCCTGGCTATCAGCCCTACCATCAGACCGTCCTCCTTAGGGACCACCCTTAATACCCTGCTGTCCACTATGCTGGTCCTGACCCGGACCTCGACCCCAAGCCCCTCTAGTCGGTGGAGCTAGTAGAGTTGGTTGTGGAAGTGGAGAAGTACGTCTACGCAAAGGTCAATCTTGGCCTAGTGTGATAGTTTGGCAAATTTCCCAAATACGATTTTGATGAGGACAACAGGAACTAGGTTCACATAACACGTACCAGACTTCAAAAGTAAAGAGGCAGGAAGGAAAACTCCTAAAAACAATAATCCAAGTTAAAAAGGAAAACAATAAAAGCAGACAAGTCCAACGCAAATAAGGAAAAAGGCAAACAAGTTTGAAAAGGAAAAGGATTAGCATTCAAGGAAAACTATTTTCTTTCCTTGTAAAAATTGGTCAAGTTGAGATCAATCTCTATAAAAGGACAAGGCTCAAGAACGAAAAAGTTGTCTTTTACCAATTCACAAATCAAGAAAGTTATTCTGAGCGAGGGCCAAACTTGTCACGACCTGAGCCTACACCCCGGAAGTGACATGGCGTACAAGACTCCGAAAAGTCTCATACAAGCCTCATGGCATTCATAACATTCGATGTAAGGAAAATGGTACGGAATTAAAACTTTCTTTAAAACCATACAATCAAAACTTCGTTTAAAACATTCGAAAATAGCGAAAGTCTATTGTCTCACATGGCCATCTAAAACAACATCTTGAAAACTAAAGTAGGGACACGGCCCTTAACAATCGAAAGACTAACAAATGTCTATTACATGAAAGAAGAGAAACATCTAAACACTTATCCTTGATCTATGATGACATACCACTTAGTCTTGGAGGAATCTCAATCCAAGCTTCAACTAGAGAGTATCAAATTGAGTGCCAATCACTAAACTTTATAAAGGTAAAGAAAATATGGGTTAGCACAATTAAGTACTAAGTATGATAGCCATACAAAATTCATGCTTTAAAACGGACATTTTATTTGAAAGTCAATATATTTGCCATTTTGAGAAAACTTGTCACGACCCGAGAGCACCCCCTAGTCGTAACACGGAGTACTTGACCCCGAAGGGGTCACATACAATCCCTTAGCACCTTCTTAACAAATAAATAGAGAATACGGGAAAATTTACAACTTTCTTTAAATCATAATATCGAAACCATTTCATAAAAGCGGAAGTCTTTTCTAACATCTTTGTCTCAAAACCATCTATGAACAACATGAATAAAAGTCATTGGGACGCAGCCCATACAAAGTCTAAAACATAGGAAATGACATAAAGGAACATAAAGGGGTTTGTCCTCGAAGCTATGAGGACTCACCAATCTTCAAGTCTTCTTGCACTTAGGAACCTAGCCTCCAAGAAACTCAATCTCGCAACACCCTACATTTGATTAGAATGTAGGCAATATGCATTAGTACAAAATGTTCCAAGTATGGAAGCTAGCACAACATCAGAAGAGCATCTCAAATGGTTAGTCAACATGAGACATAAGCATAAGAGATAGTAACATAATCATAACATAATCATCATAGTCATAGCATAGTCTCCAACACAAGCATCATATAAACATAAGTCAACATGAGACATAGATAATAAGCATAGGGGAGATACATTAAGTTCATGGCATAGTCTTACTTAGACTTTCATGGTTTACTTCAACCTTAAGTCCTTCATATTACAAGAGAACTACTTCACAAGCCACCTCTAAGTATACTTGTGCAAATGCAAGGCTAGCATCTTATACTACCATCTAAGCTAAGTACCTCTCTTTGGTCATTCTTGGGCATAGTCCACCTTCATATTCAAGACTTCGGTCTTCATGCCATCTTAATTATAATCTATTTACATGGTTAACAATTAAGCTTCTCATATGCCATGAGGGTACCATACTTCTAAGTAACCTCAAGACACATTTATGCAATGCATGAAAGGCATCCCATACTACCCTTCATACTAAGCATAGCCTTAAAGTCAACCTAGTCATATTCACACTACTTTGGCCTCATTATTAGCTTAACTCTCATAACTAAGGGAATCTCTCACCTTTAGTCAACTATAAGTAGGAAGGGAAACTCTAGTCCAATCCTATCTCAAGATATCTCTTTAATGACCCTAAGTCATACTTGTGCATTTTATGCATAGCACCCAATAATACTATACATGCTAAGTACTACCTTTAAGTCCTCATGCTAACACTTCTTGGTTTGGAACCTAGTTCCTCTCTTAACTTTAGAACACTCTGAGGTACTCTCTTAAGTAATTCTTAGTTCAACTATGCTTTAGAACACTATGAGATGCTTCTCAAGCATGTCTTAGTTAATAGGATATGGAGATTGCTACTAAGAACCTTAACTCAACTATGTGAAGGTACCCATCTCATGAAACCTAACTTTGGGAAAACCCACACTCTACTTCATAAGAGTTCCCTCCTTTAACTTGCATAGTCCTCACATCAACTAGGTGTGGCTTTCTTTTATTCTTGGAGTCCGGACCTTATATTGTCTGACACTCCATCTCATTGTCAATAACCACTTGGAGCCAAACATACACCCCAAGGTTTACTTGTTAAGCCTTGCTTAACACTCATCTCTCATGGAAGGATGTCCTTGACAACCCATCCATGATAAAGTGATTCTATCACTTTCATCTACCAAGCATTCATAAGGTAGGTTAGGTGAGTACAGGCCTTTCACCATAATTCAACCTATTAAACTTCTATTCTCTTTTAGACTTTACTCTCAAAGCCTTAACATTACTAGGTTATCACATTAGCTTCACCCTAAAGTCCTAACTATAAGATCACAAGCTTTACTATCAAGGTTTCTTTCTAAATCTCTTCTTTATACCTAGATTTCAAGGTAATTTGATCACATTCTTCATTACTATTTCTAGTCTTAATTGATCAGGAAGGTTCAATTCTAACTTTACAAGTCAAGATCAACCATATACAATAGAGTCTAGGTCAATTCAAGATTATATGATCCTAACTTTGATCAATTTCAACACATAACATTGAATTAGCAAGATCACATATGAACCTTCAACCTTGCCTCTAATAGCATAAACCCACATAGATCACATTCATCAATAGATTAGGTTTTACCATATAAATCACATGAATTCATCATCATATCACTAAACAAAGGTAATTTAATCATAATTGAGTGATATCCATTAGATTGGAATCACACCCAAGACCTACCCATAATGCAATCACAACCCTAGCTAGAATTGGGTTTTTAAGTTCACAATTGGGGGAAATCTAAGGGGGTTCCGTGGGTGGAAGAACCCATGGATGAATAAGCTTCACATACCTTAATCAAGCTTGAATAAATGGGGAAAATTCGACCTAGGATGCTTCCCTCTTCCCTTCTCTTCTTCTTCTTCTTCTTCTTTAAGCTTTGGGTTCTTTATAGAGAGAGAAATATTTGAGAGAGGAGAGATTTGGGGTTTTGATTTAGAATGACTTAGTTGGGATGGTTATGACTTAAAACTATATATATGGGTGTATAAAACCCTTACTAAATGATCCCCACTTAATATAAGTCGAATAGGAATTTACCCAAATGCCCCTCACTTGGCAGCCCCGTCCCAAGCACCATGGCCACTTGGACGGTCCGTCAAGGGCACCACGGCCCGTGGTGGTGCTCGTGGTCCCTTTAACAGTGGCTCCCTCAACATTTCAAGACCCTAAAACTCCCTAAAACACTAAGGCACCTTCACAGGCACTTTTGGCCGTGGTCAAGCCAACGGCTCGTGAAGTGCCCCGTGAACTTGGGGCAGTGTGTTGGCCTCAAGGCCTTGCCTCTCCAGTGTCTAAGGAATCTCCGCGGACCCCTTCACAGACCGTGGTCCACACCACTGGTCGTGAACCCTTAGGCAATAGCTTGCCAAGGTTGGGCAGCCTTGGCCCTTTAGCTTTGGCTTGCCCTTTTGCCTTGGTACTTGCCCTTCCCATGCTCAACCAAACTCTCTAAGGTCATCTAGGCTACTAGGTCTAATACATGCCTTGACATTCAACCACTAAAATCCTCTTTCTAAGCACGCAAAGTCTCATCTACAACTCTCTTTCTCATACATCAAACCCTAGAACCCTAGCTTGTGGCTCTAGTTTGGTCTACTAGTTTCCGGGGTGTTATAATATCCCCCTCTTGGGAACATTCATCTTCGAATGACCCTTCTAAACACTTCTTAAAGGAAACAAATCTTGACTAGCAGCCCATTATGCATCCACTATATCTAAATGCACACAACAAGAGAGAGAAAACTTCAATCTCAAACTAAACATGCTCAATGCAACTAAAGGGAGTAGGGACTACATCTAACATCCCATTTATGCATGAAATTCTCACAACTCATCATATTCATAGGAGGAACTACCTTCTCCAACTAACCATGCTCAACATACTCTCATGGAGCTCATATGCTACTTAACTCAACAATGTTACAACAAGAGGCAAAACAATGCATGTAAGTCATTTCTAACAAGACCTAAGCATTTTCATGAATATGCACAATAGGAAATCATGGCAACATATAATTACTCAACAACCTTGCTAAATAGGCACACTATCTCTCCCTTGGGAGTAAGCCTACACAATTTCTTCCATACAATAACTCATAACATAAGGCAACAATGAAGCATCATACATCTTAAAAGAAAACTTCAAGCCCATCGTAACAAGTCACAATATGACAAGAAATCCGGAAATTCACTAAAGCATGAAATACATACCGGAAAGGGACATGAGGAGATCACTCTTGATCTTCTCTAGATTGGAGAGCATAAAACCTATTCTTCTTTTAAGTACCCTCTTCCGGATCACTAGAAATAACTTTCTTATCCTCCCTCCCCTTAGCTTAAGAACTGGGCAATATCTCATCTTGTGCCCATCCTTCCCACACCCATAGCAACCCTCCATGCTAGCTAAGCACTTACCATAATGACTCCTCCCACACTTGGAGCAAGTAGACTTGGAAAATAGAGACCCACTACCCTTCTCTTTGTCAAACCTAGAGGTGTTGGAAGAATCTTGGCCGGAATATCTTGGTTTCATCCTAAGCCTATCTTATCCCTCGAACTTAACAATCAAAAAGTTCCCTTCATTGGTCCTAGCCCTCTTTACCTCCCTATTCATCTTCTTGAGCTTTGACTCTTCTATTTGTGGGGCAAACACCATAGGCATGAGATATCCATATCATCAACAAGCATTGCCATACGTCTTTCTTCTTCTACCAAATCGGACACCCCCATCATGAACCTATTCTTCAAATTCCTTGGGCTAGCTACCAAGCTTGGAGCATACTTAGACAAAAGAGTGAATTTCAAAGAGTACTCTTTAACACTCATATTACCTTGCTTAAGGTTGATGAATTCTCCCAATTTGGCTTCCCTCAACTCCTGGGGAAAGAACCTATCTAGAAATGCCGACTTAAAAGCTTCCCAATCTATAGGACCCGCTCATATCGGCCTACTATCTTTCCATTGCTCATACCAAATTTGGGCAACGTCCTTCAATTTATAGGCGGATAATTCCGCTTTCTCAATAGAAGACACCCCCATGATTTCTAGAACCTTATAAACCTCCTCTATGAACCCATTTGGATCTTCTTCCACCTTGGAGCCATAGAACTCCGGAGGGTTCATTCACAAAAACTCTCTTACCCTAAAAGCACCCATTCCTCCTATAGGTTTTGTCGGTGCCACCACCTCTCTATTGGCTTGCGCCGTCAAGGCTTGAGCCAATAGTTGTATAGAAGCCCTAAGCTCTCCAAGAGTGGCATTGCCAATTGGAGGGTCATTTGGAACTTGTGGAGGGACTTGATTTGGAACTTGAAGAGGAACCTCTTGCTCCCCATCACCTTCCTCAACTCTCCAAGCATTTGCCCTAGTATTTGCCATAACCTGAAAAATAATAGGCAAACTATAGAACAAAAGACCTACTAGAGCTAAACTTTCATGGCATGACTAAGAGAATGAAGAAGTGAGACTTTTCCTAGGCATCTAATAGCCTCATATTCATAAAATGTGTCGCGACTCACACCCATGAATAAGACTCTACTTAGACATGGTTTGAGACAAATCCTAAAAATTTATCCCAAAACCTTATGCTCTAATACCAAGTTTGTCACGACCTGAGAGCACCCCCTAGTCATAACACGGCATAATTAACCCCGAAGGGGTCGCATACAAGCCCTTAGCACATTCTTAACATAATATAATAGAGAATAAGTGAAAATTTAAAACTTTCTTTAAATCATAATATCGAAACCATTTTATAAAAGCGGAAGTCTTTTCTAACATCTTTGTCTCAAAAGCATCTATGAATAACATGAATAAAAGTCATTGGGACACAGCCCATACAAAGTCTAAAACATAGGAAATGACATAAAGGAACATAAAGGGGTTTGTCCTCGCAGCTATGAGGACTCACCAATCTTCAAGTCTTCTTGCACTTAGGAACCTAGCCTCCAAGCAACTCAATCTTTCAACACCCTACATTTGATTAGAATGTAGGCAATATGCGTTAGTACAAAATGTACCAAGTATGAAAGCTAGCACAATATCATAAGAGCATCTCAAATGGCTAGTCAACATAAGACATAAGCATAAAAGCTAACATAATCATCATAGTCATAGCATAGTCTCCAACATAAGAATCATATAAACATAAGTCAACATGAGATATAGGTAATAAGCATAGGAGATACATTAAGTTCATGGCGTAGTCTTACTTAGACTTTCATGGTTACATACTTCAACCTAAGTCCTTCATATTACAAGAGAACTACTTCACAAGCCACCTGCAAGTATACTTCCAAACTACCATCCAAGCTAAGTACCTCACTTTGGTCATTCTTGGGTATAGTCCACCTTCATATTCAAGACTTAGGTCTTCATGTCATCTTAATTGTAATCTATTTACATGGTCAACTATTAAGCTTCTCTTATGCCATAAAGGTACCACACTTCTAAGTAACCTCAAGACACACTTGTGCAATGCATGAAAGGCATCCCATACTACCCTTCACACTAAACATTGCCTTAAAGTCATCCTAGTCATATTCACCCTACTTTGGCCTCATTATTAGCTTAACTCTCATAACTAAGGGAATCTCTCACCTGTAGTCAACTATAACTGGAAGGAAACTCTAGTCCAATCCTATCTCAAGACTTCTCTTTAATGACAAGTCATACTTGTGCAATGCATGCATATCACCCCATAATACTATACATGCTAAGTACTACTAAGTCCTCATGATAACACTTCTTAGTTTGGAACCTAGTTCCTCTCTTAACTTTAGAACACTATGATGTACTCTCTTGAGTAAGTCTTAGTTCAACTATGCTTTAGAACACTATGAGATGCTTCTCAAGCATGTCTTAGTTCATAGGATATGGAGATTTTTACTAAGAACCATAACTCAACTATGCGAAGGTTCCCATCTCATGAGACCTAACTTTGGGAAAACCCACTCTACTTCGTAAGAGTTAACCCCCTTGAACTTGGATAGTCCTCACATAAACTAGGTGTGGCTCTCCTTTCTTATTGGAGTCCCGACCCTATCTTGTGTGACACTCCATCTCATTGTCAATATCCACTTGGAGCCAAGAATACACCCCAAGGTTTACTTGTTAAGCCTTGCTTAACACTCATCTCTCATGGAATGATGTCCTTCACAACCCATCCATGATAAATTGATTCTATCACTTTAATCTACCAAGCATTCATAAGGTAGGTTAGGTGAGTATAGGACTTTCACCACAACAGTCATCTCTCATTGAATGATGTCCTTCACAACCCATCCATGATAAATTGATTCTATCACTTTCATCTACCAAACATTCATAAGGTAGGTTAGGTGAGTATAGGCCTTTCACCACAATTCAACCTATTAGACTTCTATTCTCTTTTAGACTTTACTCTCAAAGCCTTAACATTACTAGGTTATTATATTAGCTTCACCCTAAAGTCCTAAATATAAGACCACAAGACTTACTCTCAAGGTTTCTTTCTAAATCTCTTCTTTATACCTAGATTTCAAGGAAATTTGATCATATTTTTCATTACTAGGTGATTCTAGTCTTAATTGATCATGAAGGTTCAATTCTAACTTTACAAATCAAGATCAACCATATACTATAGTCTAGGTCAATTCAAGATTATATGATCCTAAATTTGATCAATTTCAATACATAACATTGAATTAGGAAGATCACATATGAACCTTCAACCTTGCCTCTAATGGCATAAACCCACATAGATCACATTCATCAATAGATTAGGGTTTACCATAGAAATCATATGAATTGATCATCATATCACTAAAAAAAGGTAATTCAATCATAATTTAGTGATATCCACAAGATTGGAATCACACTCAAGCCCTACCCACAATGTAATCACAACCCTAGCTAGAATTGGGTTTTTGAGTTCACAATTGGGGGAAATATAAGGGGGCTCCGTGGGTGGAAGAACCCATGGATGAATAAGCTTCACATACCTTAATCAAGCTTGAATCAATGGGGAAATTCGACCTAGGATGATTCCCTCTATCCTTCTCTTCTTCTTATTCTTCTTCTTCTTTAAGCTTTGGGTTCTTTCTAGAGAGAGAAATATTTGAGAGAGGAGTGATTTGGGGTTTTGATTTAGAATAACTTAGTGGGGTGGTTTATGACTTAAAACTATATATATATATATGTGTGTGTGTGTGTGTGTGTGTGTGTGTGTGTATGTGTGTGTGTGAAAAACCCTTACAAAACGACCCCCACTTAATATAAGTCGAATAGGAACTTATCCAAATGTCCCTCACTTGGAAGCCCCGTCCCTGGCACCACAGCCACTTGGACGGTCCGTCAAGGGCACCATGGACTTTGGTAGTGCTTGTGGTCCCTTGACCAGTGGCTCCCCCAACTTTCCAAGACCCTAAAACTCCCTAAAACACTAAGGCACCTTCACGAGCACTTTTACGGGCCGTGGTCAATCCAACGGCTCGTGAAATGTCTCGTGAACTTGGGGCAGTGTCTTGGCCTCAAGGCCTTGCCTCTCAAGTGTCTGAGGCATCTCCATGGACCCCTTCACGGATCGTGGTCCACACCACTGGTCGTGAATCCTTAGGCAGTAGCTTGCAAAGGTTGGGCAGCCTTGGCCCTTTGGCTTAGGCTTGCCCTTTTGCCTTGGTACTTGCCCTTCCCATGCTCATCCAAACTCTCTAAGGTCATCTAGGCTACTAGGTCTAATACATATCTTGACATTCAACCACGAAACTCCTCTTTCTAAGCACGCAAAGTCTCATCTACAACTCTATTTCTCATACATCAAACCCTAGAACCCTAGCTTATGGCTTTAGTTTGGTCTACTAGTTTCCGGGGTGTTACAAAACTTCATGAACATAAGCATAAGAAGCATAATATACACACATAACCAACATACAAGTCATTTCACCACATTAGAACATAATCAACATATAAGACATTTCATTACCTTAAGCTTTCACCTCAAGTAACCCCAAGCAATACCTTGTGCAATGTATGAATAGCGTCTCATACCACCATCCGCACTAGTTACCACTTAAGGCCACCAAAATTAAACTTACCATTCATCCTTTCCATCTTTACACAATACTCATACATAAGAGACAAACATTTCATAATTCATATCAACACATTAGGACCATCACCTAGGGCAACTCTAAGTCATACTTGTGCAATGTATGAGTAGCATCCCATACTACTACTCACACTAAGTACTCCTTTGAAGCCACCCTAGACAAGGCACATTCATACACAATAATTCATGACAAGGAAGTAACTCATAGTACAATCCAAGTATAGCATACATCATCTCATTTAAGCATATAAGTCAGCATTCTTCATTAGCTTCATTAAGAACACCTTCATTCATTAGACATTCTATCAACATTCTCCATTAACATCATCATAAGAGCATACTCATTTCATTTAACATTATAAAGGAACACACCATGACTACTCTCAAAGTTTACTTGCGCAATGCATAGATGGCATCCCATACTACCACCCACACTAAGTAGTACATTCTTGATAAGCCACAGTTCATTAACATTCTTTGTGGGGATAAGCCTTAACCAACATAGACCATGTAAGCAATTCATAGAATCCCGGTGTCACCCTCACCGGATAAGGGATTTGTACTTGCCTAAGGTAGGACCATTACTTTTAGCTTAGGTGGATCCACTAGCTAGACCTATGTGGGCACATAGTTATGGGATAGGGAGATTGCTACTAGATACCCCTCCTCAACTCACGTGAGGGCATCAATCTCAATAGATTGCTACTAGAAACCCCACCTCAACTCACGTGAGAGCTTCCATCTCAAATCATTATCCACTCGGTGCTTAGCATTATTTCCCACGGAGTACTTATCATTCATTACATTAGTTCATCATTATGGGATAAGAGATTGTTACTAGATACCCCGCCTCAACTCACGGTTGAGTATCCATCTCAAACCCAACATTCATTCATTGGATAACTCATGGATTCAAAGATGATAATAGTCTTTCAACTAAGAATCCCATATTGTGAGAAGGTCCTTTCACAACATGTCATTATCATTCATTAGAGTACAATTGAGAATAGTATTCCAATCAACCCATCATCATTAACATAATCATAGAAACTTCATTCATTAGTCATTCATGAGTGTGTGTATGTGAGAATAACCTTTCACATATAGCCTCATCATTCATAGGTGTTAATTGACAAGTAACATTCAATCATAACACAATTACATTCTAAACATGATCATAACACTTTCATTGAGATCACACACATATAATTCACATAATAACCATACATATATCCTTCATGAACTTGCCTTCCAAGACTATGAATCAACATCAACCCATAAATCCAAGATACTACAATAGATAAGGAAATTGACATGATTCAATAACTAATTCAATATAAACATAAACAATTCAACATATTGCCATGATCAATCAATTCTCAATCAAAATTCACTTATTAAGAATTTGGGGGAAAACATGGGTTCATAGGAGAAATCATATTAATTCATCAAAAATTCAACAATCCATTCATAATTCATCTTATAAAACGTTTTGAAAAAGTTTTTGAATTGAACCCATGCATAGATTGAAAACTAGGGTTTTTGGGGAACTTTGGAGACTTGAATTCACTTATGAAATTGGCTCCTTGAAAGAAACTAAGTCAAGGATGAAGACTACCATACATTTAGGAAAGAACTCCACGTAAATCCCTTGAGAAAGTTGATAACTTGACCTTGAGAGCTTGAATCCTTCACCTCCAATGGAGGTTTCTAGAGAGGGAACTTTTAATAAGAGAGGTGGGTTCTAATTTGTGATTTGAAAAATGAAGTCTAAATAGAGTTTAATACTTTAAAACCCCTTAAAATACATTAATAACTCAATAATAACCATCCACCAACTTAACTAAACTTAAAATAAATTTACCATGTTTCCCCCACATTTGCCTAACCTATTGCAGAAACTAGTGGCCATCTACGAAACCCCACCCACGGACCGTGCTGGCAAGCCATGGTTCGTGGCTGCAGCTTGGTTTTTGGGGGCTTGACCTACGGAGGCCATCCATAGGGCGTAGGTCCCCATTCGTAGGTCACCACACTTGGGCAGATTTTTGGTTTCTTAGGGTCTTAGGGGTTAGGATTTAGGGTCCTAATCAAGGACCCCTAGGGTAGTCCTTGGGGAGTTGTGCCTTGACGTTTAACCCCTAAACCTCAACCAAATATCGGGACAACATTCTACCACTTGAAAACCTAAAACAACTCAAACACAAAGTCGTTAGGCACTAGTTTCACCAATTTATTTTACGGGTCGTTACAAAACTATTCAACTCAATCAACAAAAAAGAAGAAGAAAGTACTAGAGTTAGGATTCTTTCTGAGAGTAGAGTAGTGAGATATGTAACAAGAAGGGAGTTTGACTTCTTCGAGAGTTGAGTTTGAGATTTTTGTAACAAAATGGGAGTTTTACTTCTTGGAGAGTTGAGTTTGAGAGAGTTGTAACAAGAAGTGGGTTTCACTTCTTGGAGAGTATAGTCAGTTCATTGATTATTAAGTTGTAATCGTAAAATTGAGTTTGAAGTTAATAAAACTGTGGTTTTTCCATTCCTTGAGGGAGGAAGGTTTCCACGATAAAATCTCTATTTTATTGTGTTGTGTCTTTTCATATGCAAACATACAAGAACCTGGTTCTTGCACAAAGGGTATGGTTTCTTCACAGTAACCTAACTCACTACAGTCAAAACAATCGGAAGATGATATGCTCCTAAAATAAAGTCCAGCACGGCCTAAATCACTAGCTTGAGACCCATGACTCTGACTAGAGCCAACCTCACTCCGGTTATATCGATCACCCTCTGAACTCTCCGATGAGTCCTGAATAGGCCGACTAGGTTGACCCTTCTAAAACCATTATCGAGCCCTATCATGTGCATCTCTGGGCCTGGAACAAGACCCATTATTGCTACCCTCCTATCTAGATCTCTTGTCGCTACCCCCTTAGGACTCATGAAGGAGCTCCTCAATAGTACGAGCGTAATCAACAACATCCAGAAAAGAGTGACCCATGAAGACCACAGACTGAGTCTCAATCCTAAGTTGAAGCCTCAATCCACGAACAAAACATCAAACTCTCTCCTTCTCAATGGGTAGAATCATGGTGGTGTGACAGGAGAGCTCGTGAAACCTTGCCTCTGGCTTGAAAAATAAGAAGAAATTTCTTCAATAGTTAAAGATAGGCTTGTGAAGTGGATATCAACACGAGCTTAGATAATTATGTATTGATTTATTTTTCCCTTCTATATTTAATGATTAAATTCATGAGGACATCTGTATTGTACTATTTCTTTTCTTCTTCTTTCTTTTTTCTCTATTTTTTTCTTCTGTATCTCTATGATGTCTCTTAAGTTCAGTTTTTATACGAAGAAAGTTTTGAATAGTGATAGACTTGTGAAGTGGATATCAACAAGAGTGATGCCTCACTGCTTTTGTTTGATTTGGGGGAAAACAAGCTCATGAATATATAGGCTTGTGAAGTGGATATCGACAAGATTTTAGACAATTATGTATTGATTTTATTTTTTCTTCTATTTTTTAATTATAAAGTCGTAATCATATGTGTGTTGTATTATTTTTTTTCTTTCTTTCTTGTATATCTTTATAATGCCTCTTAAGTTTAATTTTTATACGAACTTTTGATTGCTGCAACTCTATAATTTCTTTTAATTCACATTAGTATTCGAAAATGCTAGAGTAGATCCTAAGAAGATACCACTTCCTCACAAATTTATCTTAATTATGGTTGAAATTCTGCTATAAGTACAAATCAAGTTTAGAATTTATAAGTATTTTCTCTTGGTTCAAATTAGTAACTTAATTATGTCGAAAAATCTGCCTATTACTAATCAAATTTTAAAATTTATAATTGATTCCTCAAAAGAAAAAAAATTAATGATTAAAATAAATTATTTATTTGGTGTTTGTTATGTAAGTTCTTAAAAGGGAAAAATGTCGGAAATATATTTGAACTTTGACCAAAATTGTTGTAACAATCCCAAACTTTGGACAGGATCTATTACCCCCTGCACTATTTTACATTGTATTTTAAAGATATATAAGTGCCCAGCTGAACAACTTACTATTTATAATGATGCAATATTTATGTGCACACCTATATATCTTCAAAATACACTATTGAATAGTGTAGGGGGTAATAGGTCATGTCCAAAGTTTAGGATTGTTACAGCAATTTCGATCAAAGTTTGGATATATTTCGAACCCTTTTCCCTTCTTAAAACTATTGAGAGAAAATTTAAAAGATAAATATAAAGTAACATGGAGGCGGAGAGGATGAGGTAATTCTAAAAAAAAGTTATATGCATGAAGAAGAAACATTTATATTATTTAAAATAATTGAGACAATCATTATTATTGATATTCTACGGAAAGGGTATAACTTATTTTTTCATCATAGGGTCAAGTTGTATTAATTTTCTATGACTCTGTAACAGTTGCTTATTGTTTTTCTATAAAATTCAATTTATTAAACATAATTACGATTCATATTTGATAGAGGAGGACGTAAATGATCGAAATGAATAAACTCAATTTAACAATGCAAATGAATAATATAAAGTATTAACTAATATTAATTTATATTATACTAAGGGGATTATAAATTAGTACTAGATTCATCACTCATTTTCAAAATAGAAAGATGATGTATGTATATGTAACCAAATATATATTGTATATGGATAAATAGGTACGTAGAAGTTTCCACAATTAAAACATTACTCGCTATTTAATTATAAAAATAACTTATGTGTTGGGTATATAGCTAGAGTTAATGGAAATGGAGGGAAGATGAAAAGAGAGGAACTTGAAAAGTCCTCTTATGCTTTAGTAAAAAGTCATTTCTCCCTCATCGATGGTGGAAAGAAAAATAAAAGAGTTTAAATAGAGAAACACTTCTATTAATTGTTAAAAGGGTTGAAAAAAGGGACCCCCTCGCACCATCGTCGTCATCGTCATCGTCGCTCTCTCGGCTCGGTTCGGCTCGGCTTTGGAAAATGATCGATCGAGAGATTATTTTTTAGACAAAGTTTGTTTTAATTATTTAGTTAATTATTTATTTAATTAATTAAATTAAATTAAAATGGTCAAAACGTTTCAATTAATTAGTTAATTAACCGAAATATTCCGACTCGACTCGGATCCGCGCGCAACCCATTTTATTTAAACTTTCCCATTTTATTTAAATTTTCCACCATTGGAAATGACTGTTCTGAAAGGTTGCAACTTTCAGGAACAGCCATGACCGTTTGAAAGGTTGCAAACTTTCATTAATGGTCGTGTGGATTCTGAAAGGTTGCAACCTTTCGGAACCAGTTCCTCTTGGCTATAAATACCAATTATTCTTCAGATTTTTTTACTTACAAAATTTTTTGCTTTCTTCTTCTTCTTCTGCACAAATATTTTTCGTGTACTTTACTGCCATTGAGTGGCTCGCTAACACCAGCGTTTTGTGTATCAATATACTAGTGATTGAGATCATTCTATCTTGGGAGGACATATTCCAAATCAAACCTCAGATACTAGAGGGGAATAATTTCCTTAAGGGGATACTGTGCATTCTGTGGGCTTGATTTTTTTTCGTTTTGTCTGTTACAGTTTCTGGTATGTTTTACATATTTTAGTTTTTGTGAATTAATTTTTGTTCTTCTGTTCTTACTGGTTCATTAAACTTTGGTAACTTCATTTTCAGCAAAGTTTGTTGAAATCCGTAATTCTGTTTTAAACACAGATTGGCAACAGTCTTAAAGAAATTATTTATTTTATTTTAATTTGTGTTTCTGGTGAAGAAAAAAACCTTCGTGGTTTTATATTCCTGTTAAGTTTGCAATTTATATTATTGCTTACTAAGTCATTTGTATCAATTTCTGTTTGTTACAGATTCTGAAATGGCAAATGATAATGCTACAATGGCTGTTGCTAAACCAACCCGAACTGCTGTACCACAAGCAGAGAAACTGGGAAAATTCTCTAGTGTGAATTTCCAGGGATGGAAGAAACGGGTATTTTTCTGGCTTACCACTCTTGGTCTGCAAAAATTTACCAATGAAGTAACTCCGGTGCCTGCAGCTGAAATGCCAGACAAAGAAAAATTCATGATTATTGAAGCATGGAAACAGGTAGACTTCCTATGTAAGAGCCACATTTTGAGTTCTTTAGAGGATGACTTATATAATGTCTATAGTGCAATGACAACTTCGAAATAATTGTGGGATTCACTTGAAAAGAAATATAAGACAGAAGATGCATGCTTGAAAAAGTTTCTGATCGCAAAGTTTTTAGACTTTAAAATGTCAGATAGTAAAATTGTTGGATCACAAGTGCAGGAACTTCAACTTATATTCCATGATCTGATTGCTGAAGATATGGTAGTAAATGAAGATTTCAAGTGACTGCAATGATCGAGCAGTTACCTCCTTCATGGAACGACTTTAAGAATTATCTAAAGCACAAACGTAAGGAAATGAAGCTTGAAGATCTTGTGATTCGGCTCAAGATTGAGGAAGATAACAAGACCGCCGAAAAGAAGTCTCGTAAGAGTTTGACAATAATTGGAGTTAATACTGTTGAAGAAGCTCCTACTAAAGGCAAGAAGATAAAGAAGTCTAACTGACAGAAGTCAGAACAGGCCAAGAAGAAATTCAAGGGAAACTGTTACAACTATGGTAAGGATGGTCACAAGTATTCTGACCGTCGTGCTCCAAGAAAGGACAAAGACAAAGACAAAGGCAAAAGTCAAGCAAACATCATGGAAGGATGGAAGATGCAGATGACCTCTGTGCAATGATCTCAAAGTGCAACTTAGTTGGAAATCCCAAAGAGTGGTTTCTCAACTCAGGTGCCACTCAACATATTTGCTCTATGAAAGAAGCCTTTGCAACGTACACTCCTGCCAAGTTTAATGAAGATTTGTTCATGGGGAACACAACAACAAAAAGGATTGCAGGAACTGGGAAAGTTATGTTGAAGATGACATCTGGCAAGGTGTTGACTCTGAACTACATTTTGCATGTTCCTACTATGAAGAAGAATTCAGTTTCTGCTGCACTTCTCGTTAAGAACGGGTTTAAGTGTGTCCTAGTTAGTGACAAAGCTGGAATAAGTAAGAATGAGATGTTCTTAGGAAAGGGATACCTCAATGAGGGCCTCTTCAAACTGAATGTAATGGTTATTGACACTGTTAATAAGAATTCTGCTTCTGCTTACTTATTGGAGTCAAATGATTTATGGCATGCCGGTTTGGGACATGTAAATTACAAAGCCTTGCGAAAATTGATTACTTTACAGGTATTGCTTGATTTCAAATGTGATAAATCGAAATGTGAAATTTGTGTGGAAAGTAAGTTTGTTAAACATCCTTACAAGTCTGTTGACAGGAATTCAAAACCTTTAGACTTAATTCACACAGATATATGCGATATGAAGTCGACACCACTCGTGGTGGAAAAAAGTATTTTATAACTTTTATTGACGATTGCACTCAATTTTGTTATGTATGTTTACTTAATAGTAAGGATGAAGCAATTGATGCATTTAAGCAATACATAAATGAAGTGGAAAATCAATTGAATCTAAAGATAAAAATGATTCGGAGTGATAGGGGTGGAGAATACGAATCTCCTTTTGCTGAGATATGTTTGGATTATAGTATTATCCATCAAACTACTGCACCCTATACACCACAGTCAAATGGTTTGGCTAAATGGAAGAACAGAACATTAAAGGGAATGATGAATGCCTTGATAATCAGTTCTCGTTCGCCAAGAAATATATGGGGGGAAGTCATCCTTACGGCTAACAAGATACTCAATAGGGTACCCTATAGCAAAATGCAATCGATTCCATATGAGTTATGGAAAGGAAGGAAACCCAACTTGAAATATTTTAAAGTGTGGGGGTGTCTAGCCAAAGTAGAGGTTCCTTTACCCAAGAGGGTGAAAATTAGACCCAAAACAGTGGATTGTATATTTATTGGATATGGTGTGAACAGTAAGGCATGTCGATTTTAGGTTCACAAATCTGATAATCCTGAAATTCATGTGAATACGGTAATGGAGTCAGATAACGATGAGTTCTTTGAACACATTTATCCATATAAAACTGAATGTGAATCGACAAGTGAAAGATCTAAATGACCACGAGAAGAATAAACGAAAAATACACTACCTAATGAGGATCATAGGCGTAGTAATCGCCAACGGAAATCCACTTCTTTCGGACCAGATTTTATGGCATTCTTGCTTGAAAATGAACCTCCAACATTTAAAGCAGCTATGTCTTCATCTGAGTCAATCTATTGGAAAGAAGCAGTCAATCGTGAGATCGAATCAATTTTAAGTAATCATACTTGGGATTGGCTGATCTTCCTCCAGGAAATAAACCTTTAGGATCAAAGTGGATCTTTAAAAGGAAAATGAAAGCCGATGGGACTATTGACAAAAATAAGGCTAGACTTGTAGTCAAAGGATACAGACAAAAGAAAGGTATGAACTACTTTGATACATACCCTCCAGTAACAAGGATAACATCAATTAGGATGTTAATAACACTAGCTACAGTGCATGATCTTAAAATCCACCAAATGGATGTAAAGACAATCTTCTTAAATGGAGAGTTGGAGGAAGAAATTTACATGGAACAACCTGAAAGGTTTGTGGTTCCTAGTAAAGAAAAGGAAGTGTGCAGACTTGTGAAGTCGCTTTATGGGCTCAAGCAAGCACCCAAACAATGGCATGCTAAATTTGACCAAACAATGTTGGCAAATGGATTCAAGATTAACGAATGTGATAAATGTGTTACATTAAAAATGTTTCGAATCATGAAGTCATTGTTTGTCTGTATATTGATGACATGTTAATAATGAGTAAAGATATTGATGATATAAATGCTACTAAGTGCATGTTGTCCAGCAAGTTCGATATGAAGAACTTAGGAGTTGCTGATTTGATCTTAGGGATCAGGATTCTCAAAATTCCTCAGGGATTAGCATTATCTCAATCTCATTATATTGAAAGAGTATTGGATAAGATCAAGTACTTGAATTTCAATGTTGTCAAAACTCCAATTGATTTAGGCTTTACATTTCAAAAGAATGTAGGTAAAAGTGACTCTCAATTGGAATATGCCAAAGTGTTGGGAAGTTTGATGTATATTATGAATCGTACACGACCAAATATAACATGTGCTATTAGAAAATTGAGTCGGTTCACTAGTAATCTGATTCAAACTCACTGGATGGCAATGAAACGTGTGTTGGGGTATCTGAAACATACACAACATTATGTTTTAAATTATAATAAATATCATGTTGTAATTGAAGGATATAGTGATGAAAATTGGATCACCGGGTCAAATGAAGTAAAATGCACAAGTGGTTATGTGTTTACACTTGGTGGAGGAGCAGTCTCTTGGAAATCGTCCAAACAGACATGTATCACTCGCTCCACAATGAAATCTGAATTTATTGCTTTAGATAAGGCTGGTGAAGAAGTTGAATGGCTCCGAAATTTCTTAGAGGATATTCCATTCTGGCCCAAACCTGTGGGACCTATTTGCATACATTGTGATAGTCAAGCAGCAATAGGTAGGGCAGAGAGCGTCATGTACAACGGGAAGTCTCGTCATATACGACGGAGACATAACATCGTAAGACAACTGTTCTCTAGTGGAATTATCACAATTGACTATGTGAAGTCAAGCGATAATGTGTCAGATCCACTAACGAAAGGCCTAGTGAGAGAGGTAGTTGAAAGATCATCTAAGGGAATGGGTGTACGGCTTAGGACAAGTCAGCATGGCGGTAACTCTATCTAGCAGACTGGAGATCCCAAGAGCTAGATTCAAGGAGAAAAACAAAGTTGTGACTGACGGTTCGACATTGTCAATCAACTCAATCCATTCTCATGATGAAGACAATGTTCAGGAACAAGGTTAAGAATTTAAGACTTGTTAATGAGTTAATAAAGCTTAAAGTTTTTAATGATTTGCTATGTTTGGCAGATTTGACCAAATAGTGTATCTACAAGATGACACGGTTAGAAATCACCTATGTGAGTGTGAAGTGTAACCCGCTTCAAAGAGAATTTTATGTCAAAAGCCTATTCTCTATACACTCATGAAACCAGGAGGTGTTCATGGATGAAACGAACACAATCGTAAGAATCATAAACGGTAAAGGGTTGATTGTGTGACATATGGTTGTCTAGGTATACACCAAAGCTCGACGGTTCAAAGATATTGCATCTACCGATTGACCGAGTATATCCGACATATGTTCACTATGGAAAGTCCAACGGGAAACCTACTTATCCAGATGCAATTAATCATTGCTTGTAAAGTACACACTCATCCGTGCATTCCTTATGTTATAACCATTCCTCATTCATGTGGGGGATTATTGGGTATATAGCAAGAGTTAATGGGAAATGGAGGGAAGATGAAAAGAGAGGAACTTGAAAAGTTGGGAACTTGAAAAGTCCTCTTATGCTTTAGTAAAAAGACATTTCTCCCTCATCAGTGGTGGAAAGAAAAATATAAGAGTTTAAATAGAGAAACACTTCTATTAATTGTTAAAAGGGTTGGAAAGAGGGACCCCCCTCGCGTCGTCATCGTCATTCGCTTGGCTCTGCTTTAGCTTCGGTTTTGGCTTTGGAAAATGATCGATTAATTAACCGAAACATTCCGACCTCACTCGGATCCGCACGCGACCCATTTTATTTAAATTTTCCATCGTTGGAAATGACTGTTTTGAAAGGTTGCAGCTTTCAGGAACAACCATGACCGTTTGAAAGGTTGCAAACTTTCATTAATGGTCGTGTGGATTCTGAAAGGTTGCAACCTTGGAATCAGTTCCTCTTGGCTATAAATACCAGTTATTCTTCAAAAAATTTTACTTACGAAATATTTTGCTTTCTTCTTTTTCTTCTACACAAATATTTTTCGTGTACTTTATTGTCGTTGAGTGGCTCGCTGACACCAGCGTTTTGGGTATCAATACACTGGTGATTGAGATCATTCTATCCTGGGAGGACATTTTCCAAATCAAACCTCGGATACTATAGGGGAATAATTTCCTTAAGGGGACACTGTGCATTCAGTGCGCTTGATCTTTTTTCGTACTGTCTTTTATAAATTCTGGTATGTTTTACAAATTTTAGTTTTTGAGAATTAATTTATGTTCTTCTGTTCTTACTGGTTCATTAAACTTTGGTAACTTCGTGTTTCACCAAAGTTTGTTGAAATCAGTAATTTTGTTTTAAGCACAGATTGGTAACATTATGTACATTAAAAGTATATTAATTATAATTAACAAACTCAATATATCTTATCTATTCTTTAAAAGTATATTAATTTATTTCTTCTTATTTTGTTGTTTTTTTCTACTTTAAAAATAGTGTATTTATGTTATTTATTTTAAAATCTTTATAAATTACAAGAATATTCTTTCACTTCTAAAGAAGATGATTACATGTATAAAAAAATCCCTATGAAACCAAATTATATATCTTCACATTTATAGGAAGGTATAATATAATTATTTTATTTTATATCCTTTTTATGTAAGAAGAAACTTTCAAAAAATATTTAAAATTTTCAACTAAAATTCACATATATTAAATATATATAATACCTCTTCAATTTAAATAATACTTAGTAAATAATTTGTATTTTTCATGAGCGCGCGGATGAATTCACTAGTATAATATAAAATATAAAAGATATACTAAATTGAGTGTTTTAAGTTGTGAATAAAATTGTTCAACTAGGATTTGCAGATCGATGATCTGCTTATGTTCAGAAGGGGTGATCCGGAGTCTGTTAGACTGTTCTGGTTTGGCTATAAATAATAGTAATAGTGTTATGTATTTTGGGGGGTTTCTCATGATTACAAGCAGAAGATATTAAGCATGCTAGAATTTTCTCAAGGGGTGCTGCTATTTTGAGTAGTTCTTATGTGAATGAAGAGCAGTTTGAGCCTTTTGCTTTCACAAAATTATTTTAGAGCAGCAATTTGATTGTACGTTAAGTTCGGATAAAATTGGCAAATAACCACATCCAGCTACTTCACCATCCAACTACACTCAAATTCATTAAAGAGAGCAGTTTAACATCACCATTCCTCTAACTAATATCATTGCCTATTATTACATCCTCGACAGTGTATTGTTTGTACTATTTGGTGACTTAGTTCATCCACACTTCTCTTCTTTACATGAAATATCTACTGATTCCTTTCTTGTCATACATAATATCAGGGGCGGACCCACTGGAGGTTTTCGGGTGCTCGAGTACCCATTAACCTCGTATTGAACTAGATTATACTTATATTGAAATTAAGACAAATTCGTATAAAACTAAAGGTGAGCACCCATTTTGGTTGAAAGTGGGTGCTCAAGGTTTACATTTTGCTTCTCAGCCCCAGTTCGAATACCTCTAAACACATTATTTCTGCCTTTTCAACTCTTCTCTTTCTAACTTATAATTTCCAATTACACTTTCTTTTATTTATTTACTTTACTCCTTGATCTATTTTCCCTTTCACATTGTCCCGCTGAATTTTCTTAAATTAAATTTTATACAAAAGTTTCAAAATTCCTTCTCCCTTTTTCAATATATTTTTACTCAAATTTTTTTATTAATTTTCTTTTGCTATCGTATTTAAATATCATTTTTATGACTAGTGTTAAATTTGAGCATTTATATTTTGTGATTGATAGTTAAAGAAGCAACCACGATCGTAAAATCTTGAAGCGGTCTATTATGCAACTTAATCATGATTTTCCATGTTTATTTACTCTTTCTTTCTCGTTAGTCTAATTAGAAGAAATGAAAAGGGAAGGGAAAAATATTATGTTCTAGAGCCTTCATTTAAGTTCTCCAACTCAAAAGCAAAAAAAATCCTCTTTCTCGTTGGTTTTCCTTTTTGGTAATTACAATCGTTCGTGAAGGTCTATTGTTCCTCCTCTTCTTCTTTTTTCTTGAACAAATTCAATGAATTTTGATTGACTATTAATTTTTTTTATAAAAAGAAAACACTCTTGTTGAGGAGTTTTTAGCATGCAATTACGCTCTTTGGTTAATACAAGTTTATATTAAAAATAGTGAGCACCCATAACCGTAAAATCCTAGATCCGCCACTGCATAATATACACAACTTGCTAATCCCATTATGTATATTTGTGCTTTTATTGAGTTACATGTTGCTTGATTCATGTGCCATTCCAGCTCATCATGACATCCCATTACAAGCCTTTGAATGTGCTGCAACTTGAGTATTTTAGTTCATAAAGACTTTGTACATGATCATTGAGAAGATACTAATGCTGTAGAGACTAACAAACTAGGGAATTGTAGACACAATTCATAGCGGATCATACACAAAAATGAGATGGTTTAATTTTAATTTGTCTAAAAGAGGGGAGACTCCATTTGTCCATATTGATAAGCCCTCGAATGTTGATGGGGAGATTATTAGAAAAAAGGGTGAAGACCTTAATTTCCTCAAGTTTATGACTTAGCGAGGCTAATGCATCAGCTGGCTTGTTAGCATCTCTAAGACAGTGGACAATGTTAACTTTATGGCCTTCAACCATCTTCTGAATCTCCTGCACTTGGTTTTTTTTTCTCCAAGGGGTTTCCACTCTCTTTTTACAGTTTTGGTTAAAAGTAAGGAGTTTGTTTCTCCTATGGTCATCTCCAAGCCTTTGCTAGTGAACCATTGAAGACCATAGAGTAAAACTTCTACTTCCGCCAAGGGCGATGGAGAAGGAAAGATGAATTTTACTTATTGATCTCTTATGATTCCCCCACCTCCACTTTGGTCGTTAGAGAAACTACCATTACTGTTTAGTTTTACTCTTAGCGGAGGGGTTTTGATCCATGTTATCAGTATGCTAGTCATTTTTTGGATATTTTCTTCGCTAGCTTTGCATATGCTCTTCCAGGTTTTTCACACCCTAAAATAGGGGGCGTAACTAGAACTCGATACCCTATTTGATCGAGTTAGCCACTGAAACACACTAGCTAACCAAACTGTAAGACAAAAAGATCGGACAACGCAACATCTGAAACTGAAGCCTAGAGAGTTCTGAAAATCGTGTGTTACTTTAAAGATTTCTCATAATAAACTTTAGTGGGGAAAGAGGGCTAATTACAAATAATAAATGTCTCCCATAACATTTTTAAGTCACACCATCTAAATAAGAATTCATACATATGGACATATAATCAAGGAAATCGATAAAATGACATGTAGATGTCTAATACCCTATTTATCCGAACAAGTGGAATATCAAAATAATAGAATCATAAAAATAATTCAGTTGAGATCCCAATGTCTTTCATAGAAGGTCTTTCTAGCAAGAGAAAAGCAAAATATCACATTTAGCATTTTAGGAATTTCAGAGGAGTCGTGCTAAAATGAAGGACAGAGCTTAGCCTTAACGTACCTTTCATTTAAATGCTCGAATGCCCGCAGTTTCTACAGGAAAGTTGTTTCTTATGTCCTAATCTTTTCAAACATTATATATACACAGCTGGTACTGACCTATAAACAATTGGAATCATACCTCCATG
Organism: Solanum stenotomum; assembly: GCF_019186545.1. Lineage (NCBI taxonomy): Eukaryota > Viridiplantae > Streptophyta > Magnoliopsida > Solanales > Solanaceae > Solanum > Solanum stenotomum. The sequence goes on from NC_064284.1 coordinate 53,414,942, forward strand.
GAGTGCGAGGCAAACCAGTGATGAAGTCCACATTTATCATGTCCCATTTCCATAATAGAAGCTCAATATAGTGAGTTAGGCCTCCGGGCCTCTAATGTTCTGCTTCAACTTGTTAAAAGTTGGGACATTCAACTACCATCTCTGCAATATCTATTTTCACGTCATTCCACCAATAAGTCTGTCGAAGGTCCTGATACATCTTTGTCACTCCGAGGTGAGTAGTGTATCTAGAATAATGGGCCTATGAAAGAATCTTTGTACAGAGCTCTCCCACTGTCGGTGCACATAAGCACCCCTAGAACTAAGGACTCCATCTCGAGTTAGCTCAAATAAAGGTTGTTTCTACTGTGGAATTATTTCCCTTAATTTCCTGAGCTCGTGATCTTCATGTTGCCGCTTTTTCACTTCAGGAACAAAGGAATATTCTACCATATCCTGAATGACAACATCTCCGCTCCCTACATCTACCAAGAGCACTTGCAAATTAGCTAGCATAGGTATTTTGTAATTCTAGCCTTATGAGCTTCAACATGACTTAGACTACCCATAGACTTCCGACTAAATGCATCCGCCAGAACATTAGCTTTGTCGGGATGATATAAAATGTCAACATCAAAGTCCTTTAACAATTCTAGCAATATCCTTTGTCGCAGGTTCAACTCCCTCTACTTAAAGAAATACTGAAGACTCTGGCGGTCAGTAAAAATATCAATATGAACCCCGTATAGATAATGCCGCCAAATTTCTAGGGCAAAGACAATTGCAGCCAACTCAAGATCGCGAGTAGGATAATTCTGCTCATGTTTCCGTAACTTTCTAGAGGCGTATGCGATAACCTTACCATGATGCTACATAAGAACATAACCTAGGTCAATTCTGGAGGCATCACAATAAACAACATAGCCCTCCTTGCCATTTGGAAGAGTTAGGATAAGTGATGTGGTAAGCCTTTTCTTTAGTTTCTTAAAGCTATGTTCGCATGCCTCGGTCCACTGAAACTTAGTTGCCTTATGTGTCAATTTTGTTAGTGGTACAGATATAGAAGAGAATCCCACCGCAAACCTTCGGTAATATCCTGCCAAGCCTAAAAGGCTACGATCCTCTGTTGGATTCAAGGGCCTCGGCCAATTCATCACTGTTTCAATCATTTGTCCATCAACCTTGATACCATCATTCTTAATAACATAACCAAGAAAAGCCACAGAAGTTAGCCAAAAATCACATTTAGAGAATTTAGCATATAACCTGCTATCTTGGATAGTCTACAATACAACTCGGAAGCAGTTTGCATGCTCGGCTTCTGACCGTGAATATATCAAAATGTCGTCAATAAACACAATCACAAATTCATCCAAGAATGGTTTGAAGACCCATTTCATAAGATCCATAAAGGTTGCTGGGAATTTGTAAGTCCGAAAGACATGACAAGGAAATCAAAATAATCATACCTTAACTGAAATGCTATTTTTTGCATATCAACTTCCCTGACTCGTAGCTAATGTAACCAGACCGCAAGTCGATCTTGGAAAAGCATCAATCCATTGAAGAGGATTTTTATTCTTAATAGTTATTTAGATGTCTATAGTCAGTACACATTTGTAAGAATCAATCCTTCTTTCAAACAAAGAGCACTAGAGAACCCATGGGGATGTACTTGGCCTGATAAAGCCTTCATCGAGCAAGCCCTTCAGTTGCTCCTTCGATTCCCTTAGATCTACATGTGCCATTCTGTAGGGAGGATATATATAGGCTACGTATCAGGAAAAAAGTCTATAGCAAAATTAATTTCCCTTTTTGGGGGAAAGATCATCGAGGAATACCATCGGAAATTCATTCACAATAGGAATTGACTGAAGAGTCATGCGCTCCTTATCAGAATCCTTTACATGAGCCATGTGGTATATACAACCTTTAGAAATAAACTTTTGAGTCCTAAGGTATAAAATAAACTTACCCTTTGGCATGGCTGCATTACCTTTCCACTCAAGGACTAGCTCACTTAAAAAGTAAAATTCGACGATCTTTGGGCGAAAATAAATATTAGCATAACAAGCCATCAACCGATCCATACCCATAATAACATCAAAATCTATCATCATCAACTCAACTAAATCATCAGAGGTTGGACGATCATTAATTAACACCGTACAACCTCGATAGGTACGACTAGCTAAAATAGAAACCCCAACCGGCATAGACACCTCAACTAGTTGTCGCAACAACTCAGATTCCATGTCAAGCTTACTAGCAATAAATGGAGTAATATATGAAAATGTAGACCCAAGGTCTATCAATGCGTAAACAACTTGAGAAGATATTATCAATATACCTGTGACAACATCGGGGGAAGCCACTGAATCATGTTGGCTTATAAGTGCATAAAAGCGGTTCTGGCCACCGCTAGAACCTGATGTGTCTCTTCCACCTCTTTCTATTACACGACCCTAAGTAATGTTTTGTCCTGGTTGCAAGGCGCGTACTGAGGGTGAAGAGGTTGTTGTGGATCCTGAAGGCTGAGCTAGCTCACCTCTGCTCAACCTCGGGCAACTACTAATAAAATTTCATGTGTGCCCACAATGATAACATGCAGCTGAACCCTGTCTATAATACTCAGTGTGTGGCTTACCACAATGTGTACATAAAGGAGTGGGATGTCTTATATATACGAAACACTCATGTCAACGGGCCTCAGGCAGGCCTGAGCTAAGACCTAGACCTGACTAGTTATAACGATCAAACTGATATCCCTGCATCTGTGGTGAGACACTACCTACTATCCGAGGTGGATATCAATGGAGTGGGAGCCTAAAACCACCATGTAGCTCCCTATAAGTCCCCATAGTATGGGCCCTCTTACTATGCTCCCTATCCCTGCGGGTATCACGAATCTGTCGAGAAAGGTCCTCTGTAGTCTGAGTGAAAGCATGTATATGGGAAATATCTACATTATCTGATAGGAATGTTATCCTACAATCTCTGATCATATGATCTACCAAACCTTACGCATAATGATGAACTCTGGTTCTCATGGTACGTACAATATCTGGTGCATATCTCGCCAAAGAATTAAACATGTGGTTATAATCCCTTTACACTCATGTTCCCTTGCTTTAGATTGATAAATTGGTCAAGACGGGCCTCTCGAACTACTTGTGGCAAATAGTGGGCTAGGAAGGCCTCAGAGAAGTCCTCCCACTCTACTGGCGGAGCATCCGGTCCTCTAGATCTCTCTCATGCTTCATACTAAAAGATGGCTACATCATATAGCCAAAAATACGCCAACTCCATAGCCTCTGTGACAGAGGCATGCATCACCCTCAATACATTGTATATATGGTCTATAAAGTCTTAGGGATCCTTAGTAGACTTAGATTACGCAAATAATGGAAGGGCCAAGTGAAGAAGCACTCATACCTTCAAGCTTTCTGACCGTCTCTCTAAGTATCTACTCTTAACTCTAGTTATCGCTCATGAATTTCCCATCCTAGTCAGCAACTAAAATATCTCCCTCATCCCTTACTCCCTAGTACTCTGGTGGAGGAACAACAAGTACTGGAGGTCCTGTGTCCCTAGCTTCCCCAGGTACCAATAGAAGTGGTGAGGTTGGGGGTACTGCATTTCCATAGGGCTTCAATAGGTGTTGGGAAGGCATGCACTATGGGTGCTAGAGATTTACTCTATGCCTCCGAGGGAAATCTATCCCTTTGACCCGGTGGGAACGGCTAGTACCTTCCCCTAAATTCATACCTATCTCTCGTTGTGCCACCTCCGAAGTGAGTATGGCCTATTAGATAAGAAACATAAAGAACGATTTAGATTTCATATGTTCTTATACTTTTCCACTATAAAACAGTTTATTAGTTGAATGAATTGTGACCACTCCTAAATACTTTGTAGCCTCTTGAATATAAGTGTGGGGCACAACATACCCATAAACAAGACTCTACTAGACACGGCTTATGGACCCCCTGGGATACGACCTGCTATGATACCAAGTTTGTAACGCCCCAAAATAAGAGGCGTAACTGGCACTCGATACCTTATATGATCAAGTTAACCACTAAAATACACTAGCTAACCAAACTGCGAGACAAAAATATCGGGCAGCACAATATCTGAAGAGTGAAACCTGGACCATAAAGGTCATGACGAATGACAATAACCCATTTAAACCATTGTAGAAAGCCAAAAATAAAGATGTACTAGCTAGCTGATGAGGCCGCAACTAAAGACATACCTACTTACACACACACACATATACATGCCAAGTTTATGCGCTTGAGATTGAAATCCACAAAAGAAAACCCAGAGTGTTGCTTCCAAAATAATCTCTACGAGTGACATAAGCACTGTTGAGACAAGACCCCGACTATACCCAAATTGTACAAAAAAGTGGACATCCTCTGATAGCCCCAGGATAAGATGTAGCTTACCAACTCACAGCTAAACCCAAATCCTAACGGGTGGGTCGATCAAAAACCTGCCTGAACTGGCTCGCACGAAACAAAAAAGTAGCATCCCCATGCAATGGGGCAACAGTGCGAATAAAAATGTACTGCTATGTAAGGTGGAAAGTAGAATCATAAGTAGCTGTTGTGAAAGGGTAATAGAGACACCACCTGAAACTAAAACTCAAATAGATCCATGGCTAACATTTGACCTCCTACTATTTAAATATTCACGGTATGCTCGTATAGTCGCATATCGTGAATACATATACACAAACATATATATATATATATATATATTCAAATGCATGACATACCCAACCAAATACTAGCAATGGTTGTGCTTTCCGGTAGCTAACTGGGATCATATTCACCAACTTGTGGCCATCGGTGTCTCATATGAATAAATATAGGCAATAGGCCCCATACATCCCGAATATAGCTTGGGGGTAGAATGCATAGCATGTCATGTCATGGATTCATAATGCATACATGTTACCATTGTCATGTTGTCAATCTTGACCCGTTTGTACTCTTGTTCTCATAACCCCGTAATCACTTTTGTATGACATGTAAATGTCTCAATGTCTCATGGAACCTCTATGTTTTTCCGAATAAGCTTGAAAACTTGACTCGACTTTTATAAAGATAACATAACATTGAAGATGTTCATAAAAAGCTTAAGATGCTTTACTTACTTCCTATACATGGTTCCTAGATAATTTATAAAAGAAAGTATTTCAAAAATAAAGTGTTCTAGTAGTTTAAACATTTAAGTTATATTTGAATGTTTTGAAAATCGTATGCTACTTTGAAGATTTTTCATAATAAACTTTAGCGGGGAAAGAGGGTTGGTTACAATTAATAAATGCGTCACATAACATTTTTAAGTCACACCACGCAAAGAAGAATAAGAATTCATACATATGGACATGTAATCAAGGAAACCGAAGTACACTATTTATTCGAACGAGTGGAATATCAAATAATATAATCATGAAAATAATTCGGCTAAGATTACAATGTCTTTCACAAGAGGTATTCCTAGCAAGAGAATAGCAAAATATCACATTTGGCATTATAAGAAATTCCAGGAGTCCTGCTAAAATGAAAGATAGAGTTTTTCCTTAACATACCTTTCCAACGAACGATCGAATTCCCACAGTTTCTACACAAAATCTGTTCCTCATGTACTAAGATTCGCAAACACTATATATACACAGCTGGTACAGGCCTATAAACAATTTATAATTGAGCTTAAAGCGACAGATTTTTTATCTGGCCCCAACTTGGCGAAATGTCCGTAGAACTTCGTAAAAACAATCATAAAAGAGTCTTGAGATGATTACCTTCGCAAACCAAGTGTAAACCTTGAAGAAACACCAATAACTACCAATTTATATCTGCAAAAACTAGCTCCAAACGGAGCTAATAGAAGGGAAAAATGATTGCCACGTGTAGAGATCACATTTCAAGACACGGGGGCACCCTTTAATGGTAGAAATCGCTAAAAACTTACCTTCATCATGCAAGAACTCCATTAGAACTCCCTCTTTAGCTTTCTTTCTGGTTAAGGAGTGAAAAGAAATGTTTTTATGGGTTAAAAAGTTGAGTAGCCGACATACCATAGTTTTTTACCCGAACCAGTTCGCGAGCCAAATTCTGCCCAGGCAGTCTGCAATAAAACCCTCATAACTTTTTACTCTGATGTCAGTTTGATACAGGATTTTGTGTGTTGCAGACTACACTCGTAGGCCTTTGATTTGATAGATCATGGTTCTTGTAACTATTTATATATTGGGAGAAAACATCGAATACATTTGACCCAAAGCTTAGAAAATTTTATTAGAGAAACTTCGATAACTTTTGCCGACCTTAGTTTCGCTAATTTTCTTGACTTCAAAACTTAACATACAAATATGGTGTTGTTATAATACCTTGTAACACATTATTCTTAGCATGTTAGACACTCAGAGGCTTATCCCCAAGGTATGGGATGATTTAAACCTTTCAAACAGACGAAGTGCTACCCGAGCCATTTCTTTAATCTCGAACGTTTGTTTGAGGGGTTCCTTTGACCTAAAATTTTAGTTTAGCTCCTTGATATTTCCACTCATTTGCAATCTTAATCTCCAATGTACTAAACCAAGCTATATACACCCTTATATAACCACGCCATACTACGCCACATATTATGCAATAATAGAGAAAAAAAGTACGGGATCTCACAAGGTTCCCCCAATATTTATTTTATTGAATTGAATTGTTTCTGGGTCCTACAAAATGAAACAATATTATAGTTGGTTTTGTATCTAGAGGGTCTAGTTCCTTCAAACATATTATTAGCAAATAACTTGAGGAAATTTTTTAACGATGAAGTTGGAGATAGGATTGATGGATTTGTGATTCCACCTGCTAAGAAGAATCATTTGGAGATTATTGTCTTTGATTCCTTTACCCAGCAGACCAGCAAAGTGTCTCCAGATACTTTTAGCGATGTCACCTTGACAAAAGAGGTATTGCATGTCTTCTAAATTAGTTCTTGCATGAGAAGAGGTGTAGCAGTAGTATTTGGGTTCGAGGGCAATGCCCATCCTTGCCATTTTATCATCAGTTAAGAGCTTATTGTTAATGGGCTCTCCACACTACAAAAGCCATTTTAAAAGGAATTTCTTTTCTCCAAAAATTTCCTTAAAAGTTGTTGACTTCTTCTTCTTCTTTTTTGCCTCAAGTTATCCCCAAGTAGACGCAGAGGAAAATTGCCCCAAGTTGGAAAGTTTCCAGATGGTCTTGTCCTTCTTATTTTCATTTAACGTAATACCTATAGAGTAGATTTTGTCCTTGATCTCATTAGTAGGCTGGGAGGTGACGATATCCCAATTCCAAGTTCTTCCATTGAGGACTTCTCTAAGATTTACGTCTAGAGAGGTAAAATCCACTGGCATGAACTTATAGATAGTCCCCCATGAACACCACATATCATACCAAAAGGAGACATCTCTTTTTCCAATATTCCACTCTATATGAGACTCCATCTCATTTTTTATGTCACAAATCGCTTTCCAAATCTGGGAATCTCCTTTTTTCCATTCAGTATTTGAAAGGTGAGAATTATGACAGTATTTGTCTAACATAAAAGAGCTCTAAAGGAAGTTGGAAGTTGTGATATTCCACCACTGTTTAGCTTTTAAAACTTTGCTAGAATCGGTGATGCTTCTAAAGCTAGCTCCTTCTTCAATATAAGGATAGCAGAGACTTTTCCACGATGCCTAGTGATATTTTCCAGAATTTAAAAATTGTAACGTTTTGCATATCAATGATTAAAGGACTTTTAATTTAAAAAAAAAAAAAAAAACTAAGAATGTCCCAAATGGATCTTTGACTTGACCTTGGTAGCAAATGCAAGATCATTGTCACGCCCCAAACTCGAGGGGCGCAACTGGCTCCTAATGTCAAAACTCAGGCCCAAGCCGGCCTTGCTGAACCATTTGCTACTAGCGCATGGCAGCCACACACAATCAAGTAAACAAACAAGTATATCTCGGCTTAAAACTAAGCCCTCGGCCGGCAAGGCCCCTGTCAACTGATCTATAAAAGAAACAGCAACTCCCAGGAGATCATATAAATAAATTGCCAACTAGCACAGAAGTCCTGATTGGGCCGTCGAGGCCACCATGATATCTATACCAAAACTAAAAGTAGGTATATATCAATACAATACATCAAACAGCTCACAAGCTTCAGTAAACCAACAACATAGGCCAGTATGGCCATAACGTAGCTATACACCCCACACACTAGTCTGCAAGCCTCTAAGAGTAGTAAAAATTTACGGGACAGGCCCCCAGCCTACCCATAAAGATATATACAACAAAAGATAACAAACCTCCCAACTCTGGCAGCTCCGGAGGAAAGGGGCTAAACAACTAGATAAAAGTCAATCCTGCTGCTGAGGAAGTCTACTCGGTCGTCTGTTAGGACCTGCATGCATAAATGCAACGCCCCCAAGGCAATGGGGCGTCAGTACAAAATAATGTACAGAGTATGAAAGGCAATAGACTATGAGGAGGTATCCTAATATACTGAAATAATCTGATAAATAAATCAAGGATAAGATAAGTATACTGATTTGCTCCTAAATCTAAACTTATCAAAAATAATAAAACAACAACCTACAGCTCGGCAGGTACAAACAACACACAAGACCACCTACTCAGGCCCCCATAAGCCCTGAAGGTGTCAATCAACCTATATACCCCTATCGGTAGTCCCCTATCCCCGTAGGCAGTCACATAGCCTTCTTAGGCATTAATATAGCCCCGTAGGCAGCACATAGCCCTCTTAGGCATTAATATAGCCCCGTAGGCAGCACACAGCTCTCTTAGGCATCAACATAGCTTATAGACAACTCATAGCCCTCTTAGGCAACAACATGGCCCTGTAGGAAGCACATAGCCTTCTTGCCTATCAATATAGCCATGTAGGCAAATCATAGCCCTTTTAGTCATCCATATAGCCCTGTAGGCAGAACATAGCCTTTCTAGGCATAAATCACATTCCTGCAGCTAACCACAATAGCCCCAAGGGCAACAATAACAATCAAATTGCTAAAAGCGAGCCATTTAGTTATAAGCAACATATACAAATAGCCTCTAAGTCGTGTCCCGACAAGGGAGGATTATATCAACTCGAGCCGCCAACAATCAACAATAATGGCTACAAGTGTAACAAGGATTACATTGCTCCTAAGTTTTAAGGAAACATGCCGTAAGTAGGGAATAGCCTTAACATACCTTTCCAATGAACGCTCGAAAGACCATAGTTCCTTCACGAAAGTTGTTCCTTATGTCCTAAGCTTCGCAAACACTATATATACACAACTGGTACGCACCTATAAACAGTTCATAATTAATCTTAAATCGGCAGATTTGCCATATTGCCCCAACTTGTTGAAACGTCTGTAGATATTCATATAAAAACAACCATAAAAGGGTCCCGAAATGATTACCTTAGTTAACCAAGTGTAAACCTTGAAGAAACACCATTAACTACATATTTATATCTTCAAAAACCAGCTCCAAACGCAGCTAATAGAAGGGAAAAACAATTGTCACGTGTAGGGATTATGTTTCTAGGCATGGGGGCATTGTTTAATGGTAGAAATCGTCAAAAACTAACCTTCATCATGCTAGAACTCCATAGGAACCCTCTCTTAAGCTCTCTCTCTGGTTTGGAACTGAAATGGAATGTTTTCATGGCTTAAAACGTTAAATAAGCCGACATACCATATTTTTTACTCGACCCGGATTCTTCCCCGACAGTCCCTAGTAAAACCCTCATAACTTTTTGCTCTGATGTCGGTTTGATACAGAATTTTGTGCGTTGCAAAATAGACTCGTAGGCCTTCGATTTAATGGGTGATAGGCCTTCTAACTCTTTATATATTGAGATAAAACATCCAAGACATTTGACCCAAATTTTAGACAAATCTTTAAAAAGGAACTTACGATAACTTTCGCCAACTTTTATTTTGCCACTTACTTAACTTCAAAACTTGATATACAACCCTTGAACACTTAAAATATGACATACCACATCATTTTTAATTTATTACTCACCCTCGTCTTTCCACGAAGATACGAGTTAATTTAGACGTTTTGGAAAGTCGAGGTGTTACAATCGTAACTCGCTAAATGGAAAATCACAAATGTCACTGTTTGTCCTATATGTGAAAGAAGTGCAGAGTCGATTGAACATCTTTTCTTTGGCTGTGAATTTGCAGCGTCTTTATGGACTAAACTACTCAGGTGGTAGCAGATTCAAAGGCTTGTAATGGGATGTCATGATGAACTGGATGGGTCATGAATCAACTTGAAGCAGCAGGTAACTCAATAAAAGTGCAAATATACATACTGTTAATAGCAAGTTGTGTATGTTATGATGTATGGCAAGAAAGGAATCAACGGGTATATCAAGGAAAGAAGACAAGTGCGAATGATTATAATAATTTAACATTCAAGTCATGAAGTTCATAATTTTAAGATACTTTAGATTTAGATTAGATATGGATAACTATTGTTTTTAAATATACTTTTTTAACTATTATCGTTTATAACAATACATAGCAAAATAAAATAAGAAAGAAATAATAACTTGCAAAGTACCCTTTAGTAAGTACTAATTATTATTTTTAAATAGTACTTTTTAACAATTATCATTTATATTTTATACCAATATACATAGCATGATAGCAATAGTATTTATTTTACTCTCACAAAAAAATAAGTGATTCGCTTTCTTATAGGTTGTCTCCCTATTATCCTCCCTATCCCAATTTATATAACTCACTTTCTTTTATAATCAGTATTAAATATAATCACAAAATTCAATTTTTAATAACAAATTAACTTTGAAATATTCCCTTTTCTTTTACAGCCACAAACATCTGACTTATTTTAAACCATAAATCTCATGTTTTTTTTCTATAACTCCATATCAAATTAAACTACACACATAAATTGAAACAGAGCAAGTAATAAATAGCATTTAAAACAGCAGCACTAATGTTTCAAGCAGGTGTTAGAAGTGGTTATTTGCCAATTTTTTCCTAAACTAACGTACAATCGAATTGCTGCTATATATTGAAGTTCTCAAATAATTCTATGAAAGCAAAAGTCTCCAACTGCCCTACATTCGCATAAGCACTACTCATATTATCATACATAGATGATTAAACCCAAGTAATAACACTACACACCTTTAAAACATATTTCAAATTTATGTACAATGATAGCAGTGTTTATCATCAGATCTGAGAAAAAATCCTGGTGGCTCTAACACCGCCAATCACAAATCAACTTGGAGAATATCAATGAAAAGTGTACGTTCAGCATAGGCCTCTTTTGGTACACAATGTCCTCTCAAGTGTGAGACGAACAAACCATGAAATCCTTTCGGAGCTGCAAAAGATTTTCATGAAAAGAACATGTTTTCTCAGTGACTTGTACGACATGGAGCTTTCTCGAAAGGAAAAGGATACAAGAACTTCAAGTAGTTGTATATTTTGAGCTGGATAATTTACAGCCTGATCTTCTCATTTTTCCAGTTCATTCAGATATGTTATAATTCATCTTCCATCTCATCTGGTACATGCAGCTTTTCAATGGCAGCCTGATAGAAAATGCGGAAACAGTGGGAAGGACAAAGGTCAGCTTATATAATTTGAATCAGTCTTGTGATAAAATATCTCTTCAGTAGACAAGCATTAGTACAATTCAGAAACAAAGGGGTAAAGAACGAAAGAATAAGACCAGGAAAAAAGAAGGCAAGATATTACAAAGTTTCCAGCACTAGAGGACAACATCGAAGGTGATTTCAGTAGATGTCTGAGACTATTTTCTTTCTGGTATCAAGTTAGAAATAGAACTATGATAGAATAAGTAAAAGGCCGACAGAAGAAACGAAACCATAATGCTCGACTTGCTGAAAAAAATTACCAGTATACACACACACATTATGTGCAGATGGGCAAATGGGCAATTACCTTAATGGTAGCAACATCAGTTGCAGATGGTTTTAAATCTAATGCCACTCCAAAATGAAGCATGGCTTTGTCGTACATATTACTCCTCTTGTATATCCGACCCATCAAAGCATAGACACTGCTCTCACGAGGAGCATGCTCTTTAAGTTCCTCTAAGACTTCTAAAGCGGCATCAAAACTTTCCGTGCTCACAAGGATGTTAGCCTTCTGATACATTGGAAGAGGGTTTTTCTTGTCTGCTACAATAGCCAGCTCCATCACTTCCAATGCCTCTTCATTTTTCTGTCCATCCATAAGATGCAGATTAGAGTCTAAATTAAGGACATCATGTTTCAGCATAAAAATCAGAAAAGGAAACTACTACACCTTCAGAGCGTGTAATGCAGTGCCAAGATATGACATGATAACAGAAGACTGTGGATTTATACCCAAAGCCATTCGAAAGTGATGCTCTGAAAATTCAAACTTCTCCTGTCGGAGATAGATCATTCCAAGCCCATACCAGGCATTGTAATGCCTGGCATCCACACGAAGTGCACTCTGATAGCTCTTAATAGCATTTTCAAAATCTTCTAAAGCAACATATCAGGAAAAATAGACAACGAGGCAAGCTTATAAAGAAACTAACAATACACCTCTCTACAATTAAAAGAAAAGATATTCCACGCTCACGTTTGACCAATAAAGGAATGATTGAGAAAGGGGAGGAATGGGACGTACTCATGACCACAAAGCGTGTGCCCGTATGCAAATCTAGGATTTAGTTGTACAGCTCGTTGAAAATTTTTAAGAGCAGCTTCATGGTCTTTCTGTAAACTATAGCAATTTCCCATAGCACACCTGTTATACCATCGATAAAGTATTAAAACTATGTCATAATGAAGAGAACAGATGATATTGGTTTTCCTGTTTAGCTCCAACTACTATTTGCAGCAGCAAGAAACACTGTTTGGCGCCTTGAAAGATCAAAGCCTTACTTGGCACAAGAGCTCCACAAACAGAACTTTTATCCAACTTTAAATGTGTGGATGCATGTAATTTAGCAGATGATAGTCTCATAGTGATATCAACATTATATTTCAACATGCACTGTGGAGATTACATTCCAGGCTAGAATGAAAAGGTCGCCCTTCATGTTCCACTTTATTGAGGCATTTTCTCTACTAGTACAAGTAGCAAAGAATAGCAGTTTTTAACAATCCTTACATAAATTTTATTTTTTAAATGAACAAGTCAGCCATTGGGTAAACTTCTCGATTATTTATCTACACCTTGAGTGCAAACACAGAAGTCAGAATTTTTAGACAGAAGGATGTAATTCCAATTGTTAAAGCAACATAATGTGTCTACCAGGTTAAGAATAATCAGAAACATAAGGAGTCACATTGTCAACAACTTGATCAAGGGTCAAAAACAGCAAACATGGCGAAGGACTGATGATCAATGATACTCAGCCATTCATGAGTAAAATAAATTAATACTTGATAAGATGTTACAAATAAGCCCAAATAACCACACATCTCTGGACAAAAGGAATAAACAGCACCAGAAATATCTATATCAGACAATATTATCTTCGGATTTTGCAGGAATTACCAAGATTGAGGAGCTAATCTATCAGTTGATACCAGCACCTGTGCCAGATAACTCAACTTCATGTCCTCCTTGAGATGCTAAAATTAAAATCAAATAGTTTGTCAGGAAAGAAAAAAAGGCAGAGAGAACATAAAGATTGGGACCCTTTTGGGACATAAGAACTAGTAGGATAACCATATATAACCAGTTCCTAACTACCAAAGGTTGAAAAAATATGCTTTTAAGACATAATTTTAATTAATGAACAGTACCCGGAAGCAACAAAAAACACCAGAACAAAAAAACTATTGTTATTAAATAATAGTAATAATGATCATAGAATATAAGCAAATAACGGTAATGTCGACATAACAAGGATCAAATAAAGTTTCATCAAACCCGTCTGGCATCACCACCCCACCACCCAAAGAGATGGTAAAATTAAAGGCAGTTAATACTTCCTCACAGCAAAGCATACATGTTCTGATTGAAACACTAAAAGAGCAAAGAAGACTCACAAACAACACTGTCGAGTACACGTCCATTCCTTCTAAACTATAAGGTGAGGCCAGACGAGCAAGGCCAAATGCATGATCTGCTTCTAGGTAATCAACCATTTCGAAGTATGCTCTTCCAATCTGGCATTCTAATTTCCTCATGAGATGCCACAATAGACAGATACCAAGAGAACCTTTTTTATTTGATAAGCAACAGATACCAAGAGAACTAAAGAGCACGTTAGGCCGAGAGATACCAAGAGAACTCAAGAGCAAGTTAAGCCGAGGGATAAGTAAAAAGAAAGAATCCCGTGCCCCACCACAAGTAGAAAGGGCTAAAGACCCTCAAACACCGTACAAAATGGTCCTAAAAATTATACTAGCAAAAGTAGATGTTCTCCGGACAATGCAACGCAGTGCCTTGAATCATGATCAATAATCTAGACTGTCCAAATGACAGTTCATTGTCCTATTCAAAGGAATTACTTCAGTACCTCACACGGCAGAATCAAGATCCTAGAAGACCACTCTTGGGAAATAGTGCTCCCTGCCAATCAATGAAATCTGAAGAAGACATGCATATCTATTCCAGGCCACTTAATATTCTTGTTGTGTACTGGAACAAAGCTATCTAATCGATATTTCTAGTACGCATACATAACTATATAACTAGTCTAAACATGGAACTTATACATCATGAAAGATCAAGTTAGATTCACAAAATTAACCCCAAAAAAGAAATGAGCATGTCCGGCTAAGTTTGAAGGAACCTACATACTGGAAGCAATTAGAGACGAGCAAATAAACAGTAAAGGACAAGAATGAATATCTCCTTTGATTCCCTGAACAAGCATAAAGAGAAAACTTAAAATGAACAGGACTTTGAACGGAGGAAATATAAAAATACATACATTGGCCATTGCCTCCAAAAGGGTTGGAGAAAAAGTGATCAAGACTGACTGAACCTTTACCTGAGAAAGAATCCATCCAGTGTGATAATGTTTGTGTGGGAGTTTGTTATAAACATCCAGTGCATCCTGTTCCACCGCAAAGCATCATATTTCAACCAAATCAATGCAGAGCATCAAGTGAATGCTGAAATTTATCCATTCAGAATCAAAATGTAATACCTGACATCTATATAAACAAGAAAGTCTATAGCCTTCCCCAAGAATCCTGAAAAGGGCCAATATAAGCACCTGAGAGGATAGATGTGCTGCTTACATTAACCTCAGAAGCAGAAGTTCCGGGCCCTTCTTGTTCAAGAGGTCTAGCATCTCCAGAATGGTGTGACACAGTCATATTTAGCCGAGAATCATCAGAAATGTCATTGCGAGTCCCTGAGATGCAGACCTAATACAGTTACGAATAAAAACACATCTCAAAGGTAGATGTCATTTTTCTTAGGTAGCAACAGTGCACAAACACAAGAAATTCCACACGAACATAGCTGTTGGTGTTCAGCTTTCTTCATTTTTCCTTTGATTTATAGTAGTATTTTCAGATGACAAAAAAAAATTATCTGTACTCTTGAATTCTTTCAAATGATTAATGCATCAATCAATTGTGATCCCACACATCCAAATTGTAGTAAACCAGAACTGGGGAACTACCGAAGTAAAGTTTCAACTTTGACGAATAATAAAAGAGGTAAGGAAAAAGTCAAAAAATAGAGGGAGAAAAACAATCTCCTTATGTTTGTGACGGAACCACTAAATTAAACAAGTATGCACAAGTCTATTCGAATTTAGGTGATCATGAAAGTAACTCAAGTATAACAACAACAAAATTTGTTAGATTTTCAGAAATATCACATGTAACACAATAGCAATCCATTTGGAGCACAGGCGGGGTTTTGTGCCTCCCTTAAGTTTAGAGAAAATATCTTCAGATGATATGTCCTTATTAGATGATAGAAGGTTTCCAGAAAAAACCAACCCAACTTCTTTTTCTGTACCAGATTAATATACAAATTTAGCTCCATGCAGGCTTGGATGTCAGCATATGACCAGCCAACTGCTGTTCAAGTGTACTATAACTTCTGCATAGAGAGGGGGGGGAAAGAAAGAAAAAAGTTGCCCGACACTCCGTTTTGTCTCACGCATTAATGTTGACTGGCTACACTCAAAAGTCAACACTTCTTTGTAATTATACTTCACTTCAAGCAATTGTGTGAACCAAACCTTAGGATTCACATAAAATATTTATGATGAGTCTCCACTCTAAAAAGGTGGCAATGCCTAGGTTGAAAATACAATGGACAACAGAATTGTCAAGAGAAAAGGCAAAAATATCAATCACCTTCACCATAGTTTTCGGTAGCCCAAGATTGTGCCTTTCGACTTGTCATGGAACGTAAAGTCATTGAGCTCAGCTTCGAACTACCATAATATTTGGAAGAATGAATTGTTCCATTTCCAGAAGCAGCAGATACATTTGAATTTGTGTTTCCAGTAGATTCTCCAGCAAGCCTTGAATTTCGTCGAGGGCCAGAATCAGAAAATAACCTCCCAGATATCTGGAAAGATGAGAGATAGTGGACTCAGACCCAAAAAAAAGGGGGAATGGAGACAACGAAAATCCACCATATAAAGCACCAGAAATGTAAAGGGAGTTTAGTGATTAAAAGTTAAAACTGAACAAATGCACAAAATAAAGGAGATGAACAAAATCAACACCATAGTTCAACAGGCTAAAAGTTTTTAAAAAAATTCTCGTTTTTAAACCAAAAGAGGTTAAATAATACAAAATAAGAGCTTAGCCTCTAACAACCGACTTCTACAGGTGAAAATTGGTAAGGACAGCAGATTTGCACCAAAAGCTTCACACACTAAAAGCTCACTTCCAAATTACAACAAAAGAGAAAACTAATACTTGAATTGTTATGAAATCATATTGTGAAGAAGCTTTTTTTATCACGAAAAACTTAGAATAAAAGCTGTTTCACTTTGTGAAGAGTCATATAAAGGCATCTTGATTGATAGACATACTTAAAATGGATTATGAGGAAGTACGACATTACTTCAGTGGGAAGTTTCTATCAAAAAGCTAACAATCCTGCAGCAATTATACAGAGAAAGAAGAACTTAATATTAAAATAGACTAGATGACTGAAACCTATGTATTATAGTACTGCAGACCTTTCTTAACTTCCCCTCATCAACAAACTTTCTCCGAGGGGCCTGAATGGTTGAATTGACAGTTGCTCGTGGAGAATTATCAGCACCAGCCACAGATGCATTAGTTCCATTTTGCTGAAAATTTCTACAAACTGGAGGTGGAACCACTCCTGACAACTGCAAAGAAGTTGTATTTTACAAACTTTCGAAAAATCAAAAAGAAATTCTAGTGTTGCCAAATTGCATATAAGAATGTCAGTTGCTTCTTTAATATAGAAGATTTTGTCACCTTTACAGATTGTTTAGCCAAGCTTTTGGGAGGCCAAAAGTGCTTCTTCTTGTTTTTAAAGAAGTGTGTATGCTTAAAAAAGTGAGTTGTTTAACCAAGCTATGAGGAGAAAATAAGTGTTTCGGGGAGCAGCAGAAGTTTAAAAAGATGGCTTTTCTCCCAAAGTGCTTTATTGAAAAGCACTTTTGAGAAAATACACTTAGAAGCACTTGTTAAAAACATGGTCAAACACAAACTGCTTCTCACAAAGCAAAGTCACAAACTGCTTCTCACCAAAAGTACTTTTTAGAAAAGCACTTTTCAAAATAAACTGATTTTAGAGGCTTGGCCAATAAGGCTATTAATTTCACTTCAATTAACAAGAACATAGTTCTGTGAAACTATACAGATATCATTAGAAAGTCACCAACTATGTTCTAAACCGGAGAAGACGTTTGTTTTAGGCTCCATTGGATTGAGAATAAATTAGACATTTTCTGTGCTCTTCAAAACTTGCAATCTGCTTTAAATTAGAGTCAAATTCTCTGATTGCTACCCTCATCCTCAATCTAAAGAAACTATGATCTAACTCAGTGTTATCAAAGTGCGCTTTAAGCGCGCTTAAGCCCTAAAGTGAGGCTCAAAACGTGTTGAGCGCTTCGCCTCGCTCTATGTGCACTTCAGTGTTGTCATCAAGGTTCCAAGGCAAGCATTTCCTTGCCAATGAGCCTCTTATGAAGAAGTGACACTAAATAATTGATATTCCACTTTATCATTAAAAAAATTCGATTTCTTTGGTCATATAAATTTGTCATTCATATTTATAATTATTAGTCTTGGACTAAACATATATATTTGTATTCTTTTCTCCCTTTGCACCTTTTTTCACTAAAGTCCACGCTTTATTTGCGTTTTGCGCTTAAAGCCCCCACGGACCTTAGAGCTTTTTTGAGCTTTTCGCCTTTGATAACACTGGATATAACTAACAAATACATTGTCACCATTTTTATTAGAATGGTAATGGTGTATTGCTTGGTACAAAGGAAAATCTAGAAAAACATGTCTCACTCAGGATTATCTACAGAGGAGGGGATACCAGTTATGTAACAAATGGTATATGTGTAATAACAACAGAGACAATCAATCATATATTCTTGCATTGTCCTATAGCAGCACAAATATGGCAGATGTTTTACAGTATTTTGGACGTGAAGTGGGTAATGCAAAGATCAACCGCAGACTTATTTAAATGCTGGAACAGGAAAGGTGTAAAAGGGCCTTTGAAAACTAAATGGAATACAATTACAGCATGTTTTTGATGGTGCATATGGAAGGCAAGGAATAGAAGAGTTTTTGCGGGTCAAGCTAACAATACTATAAAGATCAAATCTGACTGTAATATTTTGTTCTAGTAGGATTAGGATGGATTTTGTAAATGATGTGGAAACCTTATGACAGTGCATAGATAGCTTGCAATAGAAGGTTACAGACTTCTCTTGGTTTTTGAACTTTTGGTGGTGTACTCGGGTACAACCTTTGTGCTACATCGATAATACTTACCTTTTAAAAAAGATCACTAACCTAATACTACTTTTCTTTTATGCAAACTTAGATATATATATATATATAATCTGTCAATGTCTAATTCTTTTTTTTGAGAAAGTAACTTTGTATTCACAAAAAATAATCATCAAAAGAATGATGAGGAGAAAAAGTTATGTTATCTTTAAAGAAAAATAGAAATTAAGCATCTTCACTGCAATGCATACAGCGATAGCAAGTAACAACCAATGAACCTTTTCTTCAGTTAGCACCAGAAGAAAAGAGTTCCTATTTCCCATATAGAAAAGACACAAAAGATAATATGTCATTGAACAGACAAACTAACAACTATGGATGTATATAAACAATGTAGAGAAAAATTGGAACAAATACTGGTTAACTAGAGACAAGATTTTTGATTGCAGATAGAATGCAAGCCATGAGCAGCAGCATAATCTTAAAAAGTAAAACAATCACCTGATTTGGTTGAGTAAATAGCAACTATCTCTAGGATTAACAAAAGGATAAGCTGTTATCCTGTTTTTGTGGCATGCTAAGTTATCTTTATGTATAAAAGGACTTGTCAGAAAGAGGTCAAGTTAGAAGGTTCAGACATGACTATTATAAAGTCAACCCAAATTCTTTTATCAAAAAGTGAGACTTCTGATTAAGGTGAAACCATTTTAAAGTTCTACTATGATACTCCCCAAGTGAAGATAATTGGCTATTGTTTAAAATCAACTAAGGGCTTACAACAAAAAATGTTTTACAAGTCGGTATCAAATTACCTGTGATGCCATTGGTGAGGGAGTGTTGTAGAATGACATGTTAGTAGAAACCCCACCTAAATTCTGGATAGCAGCTGCTCCATTATAATTTCCAGACATTTCTCGAAGATTATTGCTGTGTGTATGTTTTGATTGCCTAGGGCTGATGTCACCTGAGACAATATTCGTAGAAGCTACATTCTGATCATCAGTGGATGCTTGTAAATTTTGAGATTGGTTCCCTTGGTCTATGTGTTGTTTCTGAATGCAAAGCAAAGATGCTTCCCCAAAAACTGCAGCTGCTTCTTCTGCAGCACCTGGTATGTCGCCCAACAATAAGGATGCAAAATATAAAATCATAACTAAATAACAATGGCAATCAATATAACCTTCAACAACAACAACAACAACAACCCAGTGAAATCCCACTAGGTGGGGAATCAATATAACCTTCATGAAGTAGAAAATAACCTGAAAATATTATTTGGAAAAAAAGTAAATGTATGTTCAGCCATTCTTAAGTCAATGGAAATTTATGCAAAGTTTTCAAGGACAATACCACCAGTCAAGTTCGCTTTCTATATAGCTAAGTTCTCCAAAACCACTTAAGTTCACAATCCAGGCAAACAAGAGAAATATCCCAAAATTCGGCAGAAAATTTTAGAAAGTATAACAATTAGCTGAAAATACTACATTTGTTCCCAATTACTTTTAAAGATGAAGGAAATGTTTCTGCCTTTGAAAACAAAATCTCTCATCATGTCATAATGATTGTATCAAATAGTAAAATCTTTCTAAAATAAAACAATGGTATCTACACAATCCCAATGTGATGACCTGACCGTTTTAGTTTACAAATCCGAATCATGTTCCGAGACTTCTTGTAGCTCAGGATAGCTATTTTATTTAATTTTGGACACTGGTAAATGTGTATATATTTCATCATGAGCAAAACAATTCATGGATTGTACTGAAACCATTTTTGGAAATTCTACTATCTTATTTCTATACTGAATCTAAACATCAATAATATAGACAATATCATTTTAGTATAACTGATTACGCCAAAAACATAAGATCAAAATACAATTCAATTTGATAACTGATTACACCAAAAACATAAGATCAAAAAGCAATTCCATTTGATCCTCCGCATAAAATTCAGTATTTACTATGTTCTCAAAACGCCTAGAGTTCCTCTCATTCCATACTGCCCACCAAATGCTTGCAGGAACAATTCTCCATCTACTTCTGTTCTTAGCCTGCAGTCTGCAGACCTGCTTCCTCCCAACTCTGAAGTACTACGGACATAGTCATGATATGCCTTTGAGATTTAAGAACAGTCTCCACAGCTATCTTGTGATCTAGCAATGAAGAAATAGATGATTAACTATCTCTGCACTATCACCACAAAAGAAACATCTAGAACATAATGATACCCCTCTCTTCATCAAGTTGTCTTGAGCTAGCAACCATACAAAACAAGCCACTTTATGTGGTATTTCAGTTTACAGAGATGCAATTACAGGACCAAATGTTTACTTGCTGAATGGGGTGATTCAACCTACTATAAACAATTTTCACCTTGAAAGATCTCATTACTTCCTTCCCACCATAAAACATCTTGTCCTGCCTCCAAATCACTGAACGATTCAATTGTGCTGAAGAAACCAGCCACTCTTTGGATTTTCTAATCATTTAGCTATCTTCTGAAAGTGAAGCTCCATTCTTGAGGCGTTCAATGGGCTGCTATAGTCCTTTGTTAATGTAGGACTAAAAAGTGTACGTCTGGGAAGAGTAATTCCAGGTTGCCTATCTCATGACAATCATCCTTCTAGAAGTCAGTCTTTTTTCCCATTATACACTTTAATCTTGGTGTTGGGCTTGAGTTCATTCTATAGTGTTCTGATGGATAGCCATAGGCTTCTCCTTTTCTGACACAAATCTCCACAAGGTGTAGTATTATCTTCCTCCTCTTTCCGCCACAAAAGTTGATTTTCATTATTGTACTTCCAAAACCATTTCACTCTAAGTCCCTTGGCCTTGCTCTGTATTTTCAGATTCTTGATTCTCAATCTCCCATATCGCTTTCTAGCTAATAGTGTTTCCACTTTACCAAGTGGTATCCATTTCTTTCTTTATTTTCTTGCCAAAGAAACTTCCTCCTGATTTTATTCAACCTATTCATAATTCCTGTGGGGATTGTAAACACATACATCATATAAGTCGGAAGGGCATCAGGGACAAAATTTGTAAGAGTTGATCTACTCCCAGAGATAGATATTGAGTCTTCCATGCCATTTTCTTCACACTTCTCAATCACAATATTCCATATTTTACTGGACGTAGATATAGTTCCCAAAGGCATTCCCAAGTACATGGTTGGTAAGGCACCAATTTCACCACCTAAGATTGCATTCAACATCTCCATATTTGGCACTACATTGATGGGATACAAGAAACTCTCCTCCAGTTAATATGCAAGTCAGATGTTCCTTCAAATAGCACTAGAATCACCATAAAAAAATTTGAGTTGCTCTTCTTCAGCATCACAAAATATGAGTGTATCATTGGCATATTGATGATGGGTTATCTCTAAGCCGTATCTACCAGCTCTAGCAACATCAGAACCCTTTAGCCAGCCATTCAGATTTGTTGTTTTAACCATCCTTGTCTGAGACCCTTTGTGCTCTAAAAAAACATGTTGCTGGGCTATTCATAAGAACTGAGAAGCTTAGTACTAATATGCAATATTCAATCCAGTGAATTCATTTCTGTCCAAAACCCATCCTCTCCATTAGGACCATAAGATATCCTCAATTAACATGATCATATGCTTTCTCCATGTCTAGCTTACACAAAATTCCTAATTTCTTTTGCTTCAACTGGAGTCTATTGCTTCATTGGCTACTTAGACAGCATCCATGATTTGCCTTTAATGAAAGTCGTCTGTTAAAGAGTACCAATTTTGCCATCACACTTTTCAGCCTTTCTGTTAGCGCTTTGGAGCAAAGTTTGTAAATGTTGCCTATCAAGTAGTTCGTAAATGATTTGCCTTCCTTTAATGAAGGTCATTTGTAGAGTGTTAGAATAGGAATAGGTATATACAATCCTACTTAGAATAGGAATAGGATGTTAGAATAGAAATAGATATATACAATCCTACTTAAGATAAAAATAGGAATAGTATATAGTATCCTACTTGGAAAATGATCCAATTGTAGTGTCTACAAATAAGGTCTCTATGTAATAATAAAAATACACAACTCAATAATATTTTTCTCATATATTTCTCACATGGTATTAGAGTCAGGCTCACCCCAATTGTTGTTCACCGATGTTGGGCCCCCAGTTATAAGTGTTCACGCTCCAGTTGAGGCTAGGCTTGCGTGGGAGTGTTAAGAAGTCTCACATTAGCAGAGGGATGAGAAACTGGTCTCCTTATATGAACTTGTACAAACATCCCCTCATGGGCTAGCTTTAGAGGTTAAGTTAGGCGCAGGTGTCATATTTTTACATAGTATCGGAGCTTCTATGATCTTGGTAGAAAAAAAAAAAAAAACTTTCGCTGCTAGCGGGCACCTATGGCCCATATATGTCGCCTGTCTGGCCATTGGTTATGTTCACAAAAGTAGGGCCAATGATATATGCATGAACCCCATATTCAAGGGAACAAAACTAAATTAGAGAGGTCATCATGCATCAATTTCCAGCGACTTTCTAGGGTTGTTTTGTGTCAACCCCATATCTATCTGTGTTTGTGTAGCATCGTGTCATCTTTCCGATGACCACATTCTCATATTTGAATTGTGTAGCACCGTGCCATCATTTCGATGACTACTATCCCATTTTTGACTACATTGGGAATCGGTGACTAATTTTTCATATTCAATTTGTGTAGCACCGTGTCTTTTCGATGAATACTTTTTCATATTTAATTTATATAGTACCATGCCATCTTTCGGGTAACTGCATATCTGATTTTTGTAGCACTATGTCATCATTCCGGTTACTACTTTCTTTTGTGTAGCATCGTGCCATCTTTCTAGTGACTATTTTTTCATATTTAATTAGTGTAGCATCATGCCATCTTTCTAGTGACTACTTTTTCATATTTAATTATTGTAGCATCGTGCCATCTTTTTGGTGACTCCTTTTTCATATATAATTTTTATAGCACCGTGTCATATTTCCGATGACTACTTTCTGAGAAAAGGCCTAAAATAGTCCCTCATCTTTGGGTTAAGACTCAAAGTCATCTTTGAGTTTTCACATGGAGCATTAGTAGTCCCTCATGTTTGCAATATTGGTGCACTTTTGGTCCTCCTTCAAAATTTTACCTATTTTTTAACATTGATTTTATTCATAATTGATGTATGAATGTTTAATCGTCATTTTATATATTTAGTAGAAATAATAACTCGTTGTGGGAGATTGTGAGAAGAAAAACACCCTATTTTGTTTAGTAGAAATCATATTGCAGGTAAAGTCGAGAAGTTCATCACGATGATTTCACGTACAATAGTACAATTTTTTCTTTTCTTGCAATGTCATATGTTAAAATGTTCTTAGTTTAGCTGCAATAATATTTATATTGAACAGAACAAGGTGTTCTTCTTCTCACATTCTCTCACATAGAGTTATTATTTCTACTAAATATATAAAAAGACAATGGGTCATTCCTTACATAAAATTATGAACAAAATTAATGTTAAAAAATAGGCAAAAATTTAGGGGAGGCCCAAAAGTACACCAATATTGCAAACATGAGGGACTATTAGTGCTCCATGTGAAAACTCAAGGATGACTTTGAGTCTTAACCCAAAGATGAGGGACTATTTTGGGTCTTCTCTCTCTACTTTCTCATATCTAATTTGCATAACATCGTGCATCTTTCCAGTGACTACTTTCTCTTACCCGATTTGTGTAGCACCGTGCATCTTTTGGGTGACTCAGATCTTATTTACGTAGTTTCAACTTTTGTCAATGTTCTGCGAAATCCAAGAGATCTGAGTTTTCCAGCAATATTCTTTTTTCTTTAGATTCACTTTTGCCAAAATGCTATACTCAAATATTTGGGCTAGATTACAGTGATACTTTCTTCACTGTGATCTCGATGAAGTAGTCTATATGGAGCAACCACTTGGATTTGCTGCTTAGGGGGAGTTTAGTAGCCTTATATGTCGATTGCTAGTGGAGTTGATAATTTTCTGCATCAAATTCAGTATTTCATGAGAGACCTCGTATTGAGATTGATTGTCATTTTGTCAAAGAAAAGATACTCTCGAGAGATATTGTTACAAAATTTATGAAGTCAAGTGATCAACTTGCAGATATTTTTACCAAGTCCCTCACCGATCCCCATATTAATTACATCTGTAACAAGCAAGATGCATATGATTTGTATGCACCAGCTCGAGGGGAGTGTTAGAATAGGAATAAACAAATACTATCCTACTTAGAATAGGAATAGGATGTCAAAATAGGAATAGGTATATACAATCCTACTTAGAATAAGAAAAGGAATATAAATAGTACTCCCTCTGTCCCAATTTATGTGACTTACTTTCCTTTTTAGTCAATCCCAAAAAGAATGACACATTTCTATATTAAGTAACAATTTAACTATAAAATGTCTATTTTACTCTTAATGAAATGATCTACAGCCACACAAATTTCTATCATTCATTTTGGACCACAAGTTCTATAAGTCTTCCTTTCTTTCTTAAACTTCATGCCGAGTCAAACTACCTAACATAAAATGGGACGAAGGGAGTATATAGTATCCTATTTAATAAAGGATTGTATTGTAGTGTCTATAAATAAGGTCTCTGTGTAATATAGATACACAATTCAATAATATTCTCATATATTTCACATAAGAGAATCTACAAGTTAGCTCAGGATAACTATTTGGGATTTGATTGGAAAATTTAGTTAGATTCTTAGATGGTTCGATTGGGTTTGGAACACATTATGCATAAATAGCATTTTTAGAAACAAATAAAGAATCCAACCCCTCATTTTGTACAATATGTGGTCCAAATCATAATTTAACTGTATGGTTGGATCCATTCATTATTTGTGACTCATAGAAAGTGGTTTCCTCCAATTATGAGTCCATTTGATATGTTACCGTTCAAAAAAAGTGAATAGATGAGGGCAGATTTTTTAGATGCAACAATTATAAAATACCAAATTCATCATGTTATAAAAGAAAATCTAGTGCAAACAACTATTTTTGGAGATTTTGAGAGCATAGCTTGTGGGGAAAAGGTGAAAAATATTGAGGATCAAGGAGAAACATTGAGGTAACGTTTTCAAACATTCTTTGATCATTATAACATATTTGGATCATGCATCTAACACCATATCCCATGATTTTGGTGGTCTTTCTTCCTTGCGGCTATATTATGGGGAACTGCCTTACCCCCGACAAAGGTGGAGGATTGTCGAGGGTCAATTGGAAACAGTCTCCCTATCCCATAAAGGTAGGGGTACGACTGCGTACATTTTACCTTAACCTTCCCCAGATCCCACTAGTGGAATTACACTAGGTTTGTTGTTGTTGTAAAAAGATTGCTAACTACAAACTCATTTCAGTGTTGATAGCTTTAAGGATATTTCAAACATTTTAACAGAACCAAGTGTTTATCAACACCTTATTTTCAGTTTGTGCACTACTATCCAAACACGTACGTGCTTATTCATAAATTCAACTCCAACACTTAGAAAGTGTTTTTTTGCACTTGATGTACACTGTAACTACAACTCATTTTAGTGTTAATAGCTTCAAGGTTATCTCAAACATTTTAACAGAACAAAACGTTTTATCAACACCTTATTTTCAGTTTCAGCACTTCTATCCAAACAAATGTACTTAGCCATAAATTCAGCTCCAACACTAAAAAAAGTGTTTTTTTAGCACTTGAGGCTTAAAACCTACTTAAATTCTGCACTCCAGTCACAAATTGTTTAAGAAATTCTAGCTTACGAAATTTAAAGAAACGTCTACTACTCACAGAGTTGATAAAATTGATTATTAAAGTAGTTTTTATAACTAAGAAGTCTACTCTCTGGTTTCAAAGCTCGGGGGCTGATTGGTCCAACTGTCTACCTTTGTCCATTTAAATACCAGATATCTGGTCCACAACTCAGCGTCCAACATTGTGTTACTATTGTTTTGGGGACAGAATTGATTATTAATGTTGTCGCAATAACAAATATCAAAACACAGCAAAATATTGCAATAGACCTTAAATGTTTGCTCAAATTATTCTGGCACAAACCTAGTATACACAACTCCTCATATGCAGCCCATAGCAATGGATCCAATAACAATGCTTGATTGAAATGCTGGATGGAACTATTTCTTCTATCTGTATACCTGAAATAACTATCCAGTTCATGAGTACCTTGGAGGAGTGCAATCCAGGCTTTTTACAATAGAAGATCATCACTATCACAACTCTTCTTAAGCTCCATCAATTGTTGATTAACAAGAGGTTAAGGAAAAAAAGCAACAGAAAAATATACCCAACCTTAGGGAATAACTCAAGAGATATCAACAACATAACATCCACACAAAAATTGAGGGCAAGCTTCTTAAAGTTTTTTAAAGGAAAAAGTGAAAAGGAATTATCATCTTAAAAAGAGGTGGTTAGGAGGTCTGCCACGCTCTTAGATGGTCTGAGATGCATATCTGCTACACTGATGTATCCAACAAAAAATGTGGTTATAACTTATAAGGCAGTAGAGATTATTCTCCTACAAAGATCAAGGGCATCAGAATGTCAATGTCCAGTTTGGTTTTTTTGGCGAAACATGAATGCATTGTGGTGAAAAAACATGCTCCTCAACTATAATGACCAAGTCCCAAACACTGAAATTTAAACAAAAAAGAATGGCCAAATACATAGATAGGGGAGCCCCTTTAACATGACACCTTTTGTAAGATAGCCTTATAAACTTACAGAATGATTAGACACTTGAACTTGTTCCAAATGTATCGTTTGAATACAAGTATATTTTTCCCTTCTTCCTTTTTCCAAAAATTATCTGGAAAAAACTCCTAACATTTCAACCCATCTCTTTCTCATTCCAGCAAGCATCTGAATGAAACAAATTACATAGCTCCATTTCTCGAAGAAGAAATCTAGAAGGCCGTGAACTTAATGTCGCTGCTGATTGCGTCGGCACCATCATTTCTGATGGCTTCCGCAAAGCTCCGAACTAGGAAAAACCTAAAGCAAAACCCACTTCATATTTTCATACAGAGAGAGAGCAATAAAAATATTAAAATTATTGTATTTCGAACTTAAAAACAGACTTCCAAATTTAAATGAAGGAAGAAAGGTTGTGTCCAATTACTGTGATGAAGATGTTCCGCCGGCGAACACACTATGTTACACAAAGGTCCAAGATAAAGTGTTGATTGATACTGATAGCTTGATTATAGGAGTAGAATGATTTGGTATTGATTGTAATTGCCTAGGAATTGATTATGTGATATTGTCTTTCCTAAATTAGTCTTAGGACTCATTGTATAAGTACTCATTCTCATTGATTGTATATTCACGAAGAAATACAAAGAAGCTTTTTCTTCTTCTTGAAATCTTCATGATGAGGTGAGTCATTTACCTCGCATCACTGGGGTTCCGTTTTTTATCAAAGAGGTCGAATTTTCTCACTTTGGTTGGTTGTCCGCAACACAATCTCCACCTGGTCAGTTCCTTTTGGAATTGTTTTTCGTTGAGGTCGCTAAAACATTTTGAGCCTACAGCTCTATTAGTTTTTAATTTTATTCGATCATCGGAATTAGGCTTCCGGTGCAACACTAGCTTTCAAGCTAGACCACTTAGTAATTGGTTCACTTTACATTTCATTGCCAAGTGAATCTCATGCACTTGGTCTTAAAAATACAAGTGTTCACAGGACACACTTCAGTCAAGTAAAAGTGTCCAGATGGTTACTAGAGAAGTTTAAAATGTCTATCTTCCAAAAAGTGCAAATTTTAAGGTGTTATCTAGGTATTTAGCCAAAAAGATATTCAAGAAAAAATAATGAAAGAATCTTATTAATTCATATAACCCATATCTTTTAAGTTAATAAAGTTTGGCATTGTTCAAATACTTGATGGTGCAGTTTCCATAAAATTATGTACTTAAAAGAAAAAGGAAATGATGTTGAGTCTATGCTACCATTCTTCTCCATCATACTACACTTCAATACGAGAATAATTTTCACATTAGAATAGAAGAATCAAGTTTTTAAGTTAATAAAGGTTGGCCATAGTTCAAACATCTGATGATGCAGCGTCTATACTATTCTTTACTTTACAGTAAAAGGAATAGATGACAGTACTATTCCATTACATTCTCCTCCATCATATAAAATAGCAAGTAGAGGATAGTGACCTTTATCAGCACGAAGTATCTTTCATGTGCACTAACAATTTGATGATGATATAGTGAACACAACCAAAATTCATTGTCATAGTGAAGTATTAGCTTCATTATTCAGATAGATCAAACCAATTTCAGAATGAAGAAGCAAGGCTAGAAGTTAATCCTTCTCTTAAATAAATAATATATAAAATATGAACCTGTAAATAAGACCAAGAAGGTAATGCCCAGCTGCACCATTTGGAACCTACACAACAACCAATTAGCTATAAATTAAAGAAGTATGTCAATGGCTAACAGGAATAAAATAACTGGAGATGACAATACTATAAAATCTGCAAAGTGGATAGATATTTGGAAGGATGGTTTTTACGACTCTACCTCTGCAGTTGGCTCATTAGGAGGGCAAAGTGCTGTCTCTGCTTCAGTGAGAAGATCCATCTGGAAGCATGATAGTGCAAACAAGTAGCGGGATTGAGCCATACTTGTCCCTTCATATAAAAATTTAAAAAGGGATGATTATGAGCATAATCTCAAGGACAAGTGTTATCAGAAATCGGAAGATAATAGGGAGGAAAAAAAGAGATATTGCAACACAAAAATGTAGTCATATTCACTGAAAATACGACACGCACCCTTGAGAAGATGATATGCAGCATAAGCCTGTTGGTTGTGCAGGTAGCAGCCAGCTAAAAGCTGCATATTTGTCTGCAATGGGCATAGTACATTATAGGAAACAAGAGAATTGACCAGCTTAAGAGATTTCAACAGAAGTGCATTAAACCCTCACATTCTTGAGTCAAATTCCACTAAGGGCAACAAGAAACAAAAAAGTGAACTCCAAGAACAAAACCTAAAATCTCTATAAACGACAAATTGAGTAATACATATGTTTACAAAGACTGATGAAGTGAAAACAAAAAAGTGTGGAGTACCTCAGAGGGGAACTCGGCACAGAGTCGTTCACACATGAAAATGGCGTTGTGGTACATAAAATGGCCAAGGCTGTTTTGCACAGACTCAGTTAGTAGGGTTTCCATTGATGTTTGAACACGAATTCAAAGAGAGCCGAGGTTAGAGAGGGAGAGGGAGAGGCGAGAGGGAGAGAGAGATTCAATTTTTCAATTTCAATTTGAGAGAAAAGGGTGCTACATTTTCTCCACCCACCGTCTGTCCTCTTTTACCCTCTGTTCACAAAAAAAAAACAATTAGAAAGAATTATTAATAACTGAAAATAAAATGGCAATGGGGCTCACCTCAAGCGGGGCGGATTTGTCCTATAGCAGTCTAGGTGCAGGGCGGAGAGGCTTAAAATAAATTTTTGAAATTCTTTTGCAAGACAGGTTACGGGTTTTACAAATCATTTTCTTAATACGTTATTAATTTTATGTTTTTGGTCCTATTACTAAGTTATTCTGTTCTAATACATAGTAGTACTATGTAATAATTTCTCCTTTCTATAAAAATGCCCTGTTTAGCAAATCGGTCAAGTTTATTCGTTTTCAAGTTTTTTGTTTTCAGAGAAAGTTATTAGATCAACAACAAGCTCTATCACTAAAATAAATTCGTCAAATTAGCTAAAAAGAAATTAATCCTATTATTATCTATAAAATATTATAATGTACGGTTTGTAATCTATTCAAATCTATTAATTAGTGATAGTGTGTAATAAAATGGAATAAAGGAAGAAGAAAAAAAAAAGAAGAAAAACTTATGTGGGGTGGGGAGGAGCGGGTGAATGTGGGTGTGAATGGGAGGGCGGGTGAATATGGGCAACAATGTTATGCGAGGCAGATCGGGGCGGGTTAAAATTTTGCAGGTTGAGACAAAACCCGCTCCACCCCTATCCCACGCCCAACCCGCTTCATTGTCATCCTTAAATACTCCCTCAGTTTCTATTTATATGTCATCACTAATATACGTACCAGCGCGATGTGCAGATAATATTTAAATATTATTTTTAGTTATTTTTTATTGTGATATGAGTATATTAAATCATATTACCTTTAAAAAAAATCCAGCTATCGTATTGTTCCTCATTAATGAAATGTAATCCCTCCCCCTCCCCCTCCTGTAACGACCCTCTTAGTATGAATTTTGCCCATTTTTCTGAGTTTAACCCTTTTATTAGCTTTTATGAATAATTTATGACTTGTCATAAAATGAGTCAAATAATTTTCAGATTAAACAATGGATTATTTTGATACTAACAATAAAAGAATTTAGAAAAAAAAAGGGATCAAAAGATGTTTTTTTAAAAATAAAATAAAATAAAATAGGCCAAGCCCTAAAAGGAAAAATAATAATAAAATAAAATAGAGTAAATTTTAGGTTTAGCAAACACAAAATCATATTTGTATGTCATAGCTATAGTTTGCATAATTGCGCTCCATAGCAAACTTTATATTTGCTATGGAGCATCAGATTTGTATAAATCGTTGGCAGGAGCATCAAATTTGTATAAATCACTGGCAGGCCTCTCGTTTGTATAAAAGCGATATGTATTTGTATTATTATAAGTGTATAGGACGAAAATATATGTTTTTGTATTTTTATATATAGTTTTCTCTCTCTTTATACAAACACAAACACAATTTATACATTTGTGTTTGTATAAAGTGAGAGAGGGGAGGGAGAGTGGCAAGTGAGATTCTCTGGGGAGAGAGGCGAACGAAAAGGTATGTATATATACAATTTTCTCTCACTTTATACAAACACAAACATATTTTATACATTTGTGTTTGTATAAAGTGAGAGAGGCAAGAGAGACTGCCGAGCGAGATCAGGAGAGTGGAGAGCGAGAAATCTGGGGAAAGAGGTGAATGGCAAATTGTTTGCTACGGATTAGAATTAAATGAAATTGTGGTTAGAGTATTTAATTTTAATTAATAGTTTGCTATTTTATACAATTCTCCCAATAAAATAAGGGGGAACGAGCCCAAAATTAAATAAGAAAAAGAAGGATAGACAATGGCAGCATCGCTGCAAACAAAAGAAACAGAGAGAAAAACGCACGCACGCACAAACACACTGTAGGAGAAAAGAAAAGGAAAAATGGAAAGAGGAAAATAGGAATTTTATCGCAAAGCATCAAGGTAATGATTTTCGTCCTTCCAATTAAACTTTTATATGATTAGGAATAGATTTTTAGGGTATAAACGTATAGAATTTGGATTGAATTAAGAAAATATAATCTTAGGGTTCTTAGAACAAAATCTTGATTTGAAGGTCGAATAACGATCCGTTTTATCTGAAATTTTGCATGCGAGTTTATTTTGTTATGGGTAAACACAATCTGAAAAAAATTTCAGATTTGAATTTGGTGGCTCAGGGTGATATTTTTTACCCGATTTTTTTGCCGAAATTAAATATATCAATATGAGTGTCATTAGATTTGTATTCTTATGAAGATTATATATTTGAAAAGATTTTGACCATTTGGAAGCGTTACGAAAAGGCAAGCTTGTAATTTGATACTTGAGCTTCGGTTTGAGGCAAGTAGAGATTTCTTACTTCTTTGAAGTATTAGTTTCAATGTATTAAATGAATATAAAGATAATGGATAATGAGAGGTTCCCCTATAAATGAGATAACAAGCATTTATGCGAGTACCGATGTCATAATATAGAGAAATTTACCAGAAAATGATTATTGGTTGATAGTACCATAAGTTGAGATGTGATCGAATTGTTGAGGCTTAGGGATTAGGTAAACTTGATTGTGATTGATGACCCTTAGTTTTAGGGTTGATTGATGAATCCATATTATACATTTGTTCACAAATATTCATACTGATGTTTGCATAATCAAGACACAACTTCCAATTCAAGTGTCTACGATCGTACAATAGTAATATAACCCAACTGAATGGGTTGGGGTCGAGTCCCAATGAAGCGGTTTCTGAGAATTAAGAGTCAAGCGCAAATATGCTAGAGTTAACCATAGTTAAAAACATTATTGAGTACAAACATCATAAATTAAGGGGTTGACACGAATGTCAATTATCAATGGGGGGTTTGTAGTCGATTAACAACTAAAACAACGAAAATACAAAGATGCGAATATAGGGAGACGGGATTCTTGGGATGTGATAGGAATATGGGATAAACTACACAATTGGGTAAATGTTATTTATAGTCGGTTGTTGAACATTTGTAACTAGGCTAGACTTTAGTGGGGGTAAATTCTCTCTCGAGTAATTTACCTCGAATCAACTCGGTTTCTCTCGAACACCGAATTACTGCTTTTAAGTACAACCTCCGCCTTAGCCCATTCACTCTTTCAAGCTGAATGTGTGGGAAAAGGCCTAGGATTCACTCTCTCGAGCTGAACCCATGACGACCCAATAACCACCGGCTATCTGTAACACCCCTAAAAAATGAAGTAGGATAAAGTAGAGACTCACATGGGTTTTATGCATTAATAACTTGTTAAAATAAGGAAGAATAACCTTTTTAGTCAGTTTTAAAGAGTTTGGAAGTCAAACGTCAAGGGACGACCAAGACGTTCGAAAACTAGTCTTTTATCTTTTACGTGTTGGTGTGTTCTAGTATGTTGTTCATGATTTTATGTGTTGTTTGGAGTCTAAAATCAGTGGAGGTGACCCTAGTGTCTTAATAAATGTTTTTAGGGTCGAAACGTTTGGATACGACTCCCCGGGACCACCCTAAGGGTCCCCGAGGAGGACCCCAACCCTTGGCTAAACAAGCTACCAAGGCAACTTGCAAAATGCTCATGGAGGGAGCATGTCCGCGTCGCGGACTAGCTCCACCAAGGGCCAAAATTTTGGTCCGCATCGCGAACGTGTCACAGACTCTTCTGCCTCGAAATTTAATTTCCAGAAACTTGTGGGAACACCTCCGCGTTGCGGACTTGTTTCCCGACAAAATATGCGAAAATAAAACTCAAGTTTAACTTATTTTAAAGGTCCAACTAAGTGAGGGGTAGTTTGGGTACTTTGGGGAATTATTATAAATGGTTATTCTACCTATTTTAGGGTATTTTAAGTGGTTAGAATCCCAAGACGTAGAATTAGACCTCATTATCCAAATTGAACCTTCCCTCTCAAATAAATTCTCTCTAGAACTCCATGGAAGACATTGATGAAGCTTCAAGCTATGGGATGGGTTCCTACTGATTTCTCCTTCAAATTCCTAGGAAATTAATCATAAAGGTATGGGGATTTTATCTTTGATTCTCCTTTTAATCAAAGAGCCAAATCAAAGTGATTTCAATGTTTTTCATAAACACTAAAAACCCCAATTTCAATTCTAAGCTTGGGTTCTTGCATGAAAGTATTTCAAACGATGATTTATGTTAATATTGATGGTTTTAAGGTCAAAAACTCCATAAACCCTTGCATATCTTGAAATCCTAATTTTGGGTCTAAAGTGGGTCTATCTATTGATTATGAGCTAATAATGTGATATTAATGTGTAGATTGTTATGGGCTATTGATTTATGTATTGTTCTATATTGAATTATGAGGAATTGATGGTCAATTGTGTTATATTAGATGTTGGCCTCGAATGGGAAATTGTGACCTAAGGTTTATGATGATGATGGAGTTATGAATAGATTATTGATTCTAGTATTATATATCTATATCTATCTATCTATCTATCTATATATATATATATATAAATATATGTATGTTGTAGGTGTTAGAATTGTGAGGTTTAATCCCTTTGAAAGTGGGGTGGTGTTTACCTTATAAGCATGTTGTGATCATGGCCTTGTACGCAAAGTTGGATGATTGTTGTTTTGAGTTAATGTTGATTATGTGAAGGTAATGTGATATGATATGAATTTGTGTATGGTCTAAGAGAATGAAATGTGACCTTGTGTAGAGACTTTATGTGTTATGCTTGGTTGTTGTCTTCTTTGAATGACTTATAATGAAAGAGAGGTTAGGATAAACTATGTTTACCTACTCTCACACCTAGTGAAGAATGAATGAAAGAATGTGAGAATGAATGAAAAGAATGGAAGTAAATGCTAATGAATGAAAGTTAGGTCTATTGTAAGGATAGTCTCATAAAGTACTCCTTTAAATGAATGGGGTTCCTAGATGAAAGGTTTTCTCATCTTTGAATCCAAGAGCTTCCTTAATGAATGAATGAGGGTTAGGATGGGTATTCCTTCGTGAGTTGAGATGAGAATACTTAGTAGAAATCCTTATCCCTAAATGAATGAATGAGGGTTAGGATGGGTATTTCTTCGTGAATTGAGATGAGAATACTTAGTAGCAATCCTTATCCCTAAATGAATGAATGTTGGGTTAGGATGAGTACTCCTTCGTGAGTTGAGATGAGAGTACTTAGTAGCAATCTTTATCCCTAAATGGATGAATGAAATGAATGTCCAAACTCCGTGGGGGAGTAATGTCTAGCACTGAGTGGATATGAAGATGGATGGATACTCCTTCGTTAGTTGAGATATGAGTATTTAGTAGCAACCCTTAAGATGGGTGCTCTTTTGTGAGTTGAGATGAGAGTACCTAGAAGCAATCCTTCTATCCCTTAACTATGTGCCAACATAGGACTAGCTAGTGGTCTCTACCACGTAGAGGCTAAAAGAATGACCCTACCTTAGACCTACCTTAGGCAAGTAGGGATCTCTCATCCGGTAAAGGTATTATCGGGATTCCATGTCAAGATCTATAGTCTATGTCGGTTAAGGCTCTTCCCCCACATTAATGAATGAATGAACTAGGGTCTCTTAAGGGTGTACTACTTAGGATAGGTGGTGGAATGGGACATCATCTAGAGATTGCACAAGTAGACATTTAAGGGAGATCTTGGTGTGTCTAAGTAATGATTATGAATGAATGAGTCTTTTTGGGCTAATTAATGAAAGTGTTGGTCTTTGAGCATGCTAATGTGAAAGTGAGTCATAATGAATTGAATATAAGTGCTTATGTTGAATTGAATGTATACGATGATCTTATGTCATTAGTGAATGAAGTTGTCTAAATGCATTAAGTTGAATTAACGATTTATGTTGAGATGTGAATGAAGTTTGTCTTATGTAGCCTTAAGGATCACTTGGGTGTGGTATGGGGAGGTAGTATGGGCTGCTTCACCATGTCTTACTTAGGTGAGTCTTGGGATGACATTTGATGAGTGTTCTAGTTTTATGAAGTGACTTGTTGGCTTATGTGCTTATATGTCTCATGTGACTAATTGGTGAAGGTTGAGGTATGCATGGTAAGTGCACTTTGTGTGACCTTAAGGTGGTGCCTTAGTATGGGTGATGGTATGAGACGTTGCCCATACATTTCACAAAGGTATTGCTTAAGGGTTACTTAAGGTAGAGGTCCAAGGCAAGAAGGTAAAGGTAAATGGGTTATGTAGGTTTATGATGTATGGTGAAGTATATGACTTTGTATTGTTGGTTGTGACTTGTAAGGTGCCTATTATGTTGATGTTCATGAGATTTTATCAAAATGGCATGAAAGCATAACTTCCAAACAAATATCCTTTTTAGCATGTTTGCATATTCTCATACTTAGTACGTGTGTTGTACTAACCCCTTTCTTCTATTTTACTACAAGTGTAGGTTGTGGTAACTAGGAGGAGATTGTGCTTTGGAGTGGCTTGGATTGCTTCACTCTTCCAAGTCCTTGGTATGTCCTCAAGATTTGAGGACTATGTTTAGAAGTTTCTTAGTCATTGTAATAGACACCTAAGTTTCATTTCATTTGTAAAGGGGCCGTGTCCCTTAGTACGTTTTAAGTTCTTGTCTAAGATTAGCTAAAGAGACTTAGTAGTTCCACTTGCGTATTGATGTTTTCAAATGTTGATGACTCTTGAAGTCTTATAGTTTTATTGAATTAAAGTTTTAAATTCCTAGTGATTTTTATGGTCTATGCGATGAATGAATGCTAAGGCTTGTATAAGACCTCTGAGAGGTTGAATATGCATGTAACGGCTAGGGGGTGCTCTCGGGTCGTTACACTATCGATTTAGTAGTCTTAGTTTAAAACCTCTCTCTCGAGCAAGCCAAAAACACTAAGATGAAATTGTATTTGCAACTACAATCCCATTAAGTTCAAACACAACTACTAAATGAAATCACATTTAAACAACAAATAGACTAACAATAAGCAATACCTAACAGGAAATTTAACTCATATTCACAAAATCACACCCCAAGAGTTGGAGTTTTAGCAAGACATAAATAAAAGGAAGAAAATGATACCAAATCGAAGTAACATCAACTTGGTATGATTTATATTCACTTTAAATGAGTCTAGGATGAAGAATCTTCAACACCCACTTCCAATTTCTTGGAATTGGAAGTCTTCAAATTTTCAAAGGCTAAGAACAAG
This sequence comes from Solanum stenotomum, assembly GCF_019186545.1. NCBI lineage: Eukaryota > Viridiplantae > Streptophyta > Magnoliopsida > Solanales > Solanaceae > Solanum > Solanum stenotomum. The sequence goes on from NC_064284.1 coordinate 53,452,437, forward strand.
GTCTCTCTACTTGAAACTTAGAAAAATAAAATGTTGTATCTGAAATTGAATACTAAGATAAAAATTCAACTAGTATTTATAGTTGTCAAAAAATGTGCTGCGAAGGATCACTCGGCGCAGTTAATCGGGGTCGCCGATGCACTCGGCGACCCGCCCTTTGGTCTGCTTCATCGCCTTTCAGCTCTTGCCTTCAGCATATTCGCGTTCTGGATCATTGGGCGATATAGTACTGCTTCGCGGAACTGTTCGTGACACGCTGACTGCTCCTTTTCATCGTTGACTTGATCTTTTCCTTTAGGGCTCATCACACTGGAACTTTGGGCAAGGTTAAGGCCTTCGACGACGCGCCGAATGCATTAGGCGATCTTCAGGCCTTCTTTTCTTCGTCTTTTTTGCCGTTTTGTTCCTTTTTGCCAAATAGTGTCTATGCCTTGCCTCAAACTCCAAATACCTTGAATTAAGGATTTACATAAGTTATTGAGACAAAATATGCATTTGAGGACACTAATTCTATTATAATGAAGCCCTAAATGAGTCCAAATTGTGGACTCATCAACACCCCCAACTTAAACTTTTGCTTGTCCTCAAGTAAAACTCAAGTTCGGTAGTTCAAAAAGGATGTCTCGAACAGTGCTACACAAGACTCAATCATGAATGCACATACAAGACTCAATTTACTCATGCGAAGATCAAATGTGCACTCAAAGTTTCAAGTTGTGACACACCATTATCAAAGAATCTCAAACCCATATACTTGCTTCAAGTGCAAGTTCAATCTCAACAAAGGAAATCAAATTCCCTCACACAGAGGAATGATTCTGTATTCACACTCAATGGTTCAACAATTTAAAGTTCCGGAATCAAATGCAACGCTCACACTCACAACGAAGAACACAATGCATGCTTTCACCCATAGGTTTACCCGTATTTTCCAATAGACAATTGTTTCAGCTCACTCAAGATAAAAAAAAAAGATCTTTTCAAGGCTTGTAATGGGGCCGAGTGCAAAGGTATGACCATTTAGGCTTATAGGCTGAAAATCCTCATGAAATGTGATGTGAACAACACATTCTTTCCTTCTCTTTATCAATTTCATTCAAGCTCAAAAGTCACCTCTTATTCATCTTTCATGAGTCATTGGAAACCCCATTTTCTTTGTATTTCCACAACTTTATTTCACCACTTTTTCGTTCCTTTTTTCTTTTTATTTCCTTTTTTCTTTTTCAATCTCTTCTTCTCTTTTTTTTTTTATATGGAGGGGTTCCATTTTTCTCAAAACATGGGCACAAGGGACTTCTTTGCATTTACTTGATTTGCCTTCTCTTTTCACCACACCCCCAACTTAGGCTTTTGGCCTAAGTTAGCTATTTAAACAAACCACAAATTATGAGGATTATGGGTAATGGATCAATAAAAGGTATCAATGTTATCAAGTTTCTTCCAAGAAAAGGTTAAGGTTCAAAGGGTGCTCAAAAGAGGTTCACACACTCACAAGGTAGGCCACAAAACAGGTATATGTCAAATTGGTTCACACTCTTTAAAGTTGCCTAAGATCATCTCAAGAAATTGCATCACTTAGTCAACCGGACCAACGGGGAAAATTCTAGGTGTCATCATACATGGTTCACGGAAGCTCATCACACATGACATTGACACCAAAGTCAAACAAGACTCCACATTTTTACTAGTGTGCAATGTTCATCATAAGAGACTCGATTCGATAATTGGCTCGTCACAACGAGATGCAAGGAGTTCACATATTGTCTATGCAACTTCAATTGGCCTCGTTGTAGCCGCACATTCATTTTTGTTCGATTATAAGCACTATTCAAGTCATCAATATTGATCAAACCGATACTAAAATTTTCACAAGAACAACCACATTCAATACAAATAAGAGGTGGAAATTTTTTCCAGAAGGGTCAAAATTCATTCACAATTAAAAACATGGAGCCACAAGCTCAAACAACCACAAGATGCAGTGTATAAAACACAATTTCAGCTCACAACCCAATATATAAGCAAAACCAGAGAGTCACAAAATCACAAAAGGTGGGACTCACCCCACCACAAATAAAACATTTGTCCTCAAATGCAAACAAAAATATCCAAAAGTGAAATAAAGTAAGACAGAGAGGGAGGTAAAGAGGGTGTCCTGTCTACACAGTTGCTCCATCTGTCTAGGCATCAGTGCCTAATGCATCACTCTGGTCCTGGGTCTTAGTACCCGGAGTCGCCTCAGAAGAAATAGCAGTACCAGATCCACTAGGAGCTACCAAGGGTGTTTTCGCCAAAAAGGCCTACACAGCTGCATAGAATCCCTCGGCCTACGAAGGAACATTAGGATCTATGATAGTGGTCCTCCTATCAAAAGTGGGCCTTTTGCCCTTGCCTTTATTTTCGAGGTGGAGGTTCTTGTCTTCCCTTCTTGGGAGGATTTGACTCCCCTTCATTTATTGTGATATACCGTGCTCTTTTCCGGGGTGGCATGACAATATTGGTCTTTACCATATCTTCGGGATACTCAAACTTCTCCCCGCTAGACTCAACAACATGCAAGCACAACCTCCCACAAGATTTAACCAATTTAAGGCACAAAAAATATGGGATTTTAACAATATAAACACTACGGGCAAGATTTTCACAGGCATAAACACAATCAATTAAGATCAGAGAGGCCCAACACACATCACTAAGATAAAATCATTGCAAATGAGTACAAAATTGCTAAAAATAAATTCGAGGTTCGGAAAACCAACCTTAGATGCCAATTAAAATACTTTTGAAATGCTACATGGCAATGTAGTCTAACTCCGAGCACCAATCAACAACTCAAATACAGAAAAACGCAAGAAATATTGAAAATACTAAACGGGTGCGAGTTTGTGAAGGTCTAAAGTGAGGGAAAGTGTAGAGCTTGAAAGTTTAAACCTTTGGCGTTTTAAGAAACCGTTTAGTTCTCGCCCATTAGGCGATAGTCATGGTCGCAGATCCATTCGGCGACTCGCCGAGTGGATACTTACCTCGCCGAGTTTTACTCGACTTCCAGTTAAACTGGGGGTCCAAACGGTGAACTAGATCACTATCGCCGACCAGGTCGGTGATTCGCCAATAATTTCCTGGGCACGCCGAGTTTTACATACTCCACTTTGAAGTTGTCTTTAGTCCAACGGCGGTCTAAGTCGGGGTCACCTACTTCTTCTGCGATACACAGACTTCTTCGGTGATGCGTCGACTTCTTTGGCGATCTGCCGACTGGACTTTTGGCTCGCTAATTTGCACTTTTCACTCACTTTCCATACTTCGACCTACACAAACAACACACCATTATTTCTTAAAGCAAAAATAAAGCGGTAAAACCTTGGGTTGCCTCCCAAGAAGCGCCTTATTTAACGTCGTGGCACGATGCAACTCCTCACTCAAGTTTCATTAGTGAGGTTTGCCTCATTTTCATGAGGCCACCCCTCTTTTGGCTCTGGGTAGAGAGAATATAGCACTTGGTCCATTTGGTACCCATAGTTACCATTCATACTCATCTTTCCTGTTTCAATACACAAACAAGCAAAACAAAACTAAGAATTAAGTTAGTGTAACTATAATTAACAAGAACGAAATTCAGCTTAACTAAAAATTCTCAAATAACACCACTCCTCGGCAGCAGCGCCATTTTGATGTTTGCGTAATCAAGACACAACTTCCAATTTAAGTGTCTACGATCGTACAATAGAAATATAGCCCAACTGAATGGGTTGGGGTCGAGTCCCAAGGGAGCGGTTTCTGAGAATTAAGAGTCAAGAGCGAATATGCTAGAGTTAACCATAGCTAAAAACATTATTGAGTATAAACATCATAAATTAAGGGGTTGACACGAATGTCAATTATCAATGGGGGGTTTGTAGTCGATTAACAACTAAAACAACAAAAAAACAAAGATGCGAATGTAGTGAGACGGGATTCTTGGGATGTGATAGGAATATAGGATAAACTACACAATCGGGTAAATGCTATTGATAGTCAATTGTTGAACATTTGTAACAAGGCTAGACTTTAGTGGGGGTAAATTCTCTCTCGAGAAACTTACCCCAAATCAACTCAGTTTCTCTCGAACACCGAGTTGCCGCTTTTAAGCACAACCTCTGCCTCAGCCCATTCACTCTTTCGAGCTGAATGTCTGAGAAAAGGCCTAGGATTCACTCTCTCGAGCTGAACCCATGACGACCCAATAACCATCAACTATTGATTTAGTAGTCTTAATTTTAGAATCTCTCTCTCTCGCAAGCCAAGAACACTAAGATGAAATCGTATTTGCAACTACATTCCCATTAAGTTCAAACACAACTACTAAACGAAATCACATTTAAACAGCAAATAGACTAACAATAAGCAATACCTAACATAAAATTTAACTCATATTCAAATCACACACCAAGAATTGGGGTTTTAGCTAGACATAGAGAAAAGGAAGAAAATGATTCCAAATCGAAGTAACATCAACTTGGTATGATTTATATTCACTTTAAACGAGTCTAGGATGAAGAATCTTCAACACCCACTTCCAATTTCTTGGAAATGGAAGTCTTCAAATCTTCAAAGACTAAGAACAAGGTTTCTCTACTTGAAACTTTGAAAAATAAAATGTTGTATATGAAATTGCATACTAAGATAAAAATTCAACTAGTATTTATAGTTGTCAAAAAATGTGCTGTGAAGGATCACTCGACGCAGTTAATCGGGGTCGCCGATACACTCAGCGACCCGCCCTTTGGTCTGCTTTATTGCCTTTCAGCTTTTGCCTTCAGCATCTTCGCGTTCTGGATCCTTGGGCGATATTGTACTGCTTCACGAAACTATTCGATGACACGCCGACTGCTCCTTTTCATCGCCGACTTTATCTTTTCCTTTAGGGCTTAGCACATTGAAACTTTGGGCGAGATTAAGGCCTTCGACGACTCACCGAATGCATTAGGCGATCCTCATGACTTTTTTCTTTATCTTTTCAGCTGTTTTGTTCCTTTTTGCCAAGTAGTGTCTATGCCTTGCCTCAAACACCAAATACTTGAAATTAAGGATTTGTATCATTTATTGAGACAAAATATGCATTTGAGGACACTAATTCTATTAAAATGAAGCCTTAAATGAGTCCAAATTGTGGACTCATCACATACCACTCTTATTGTTGCATGATAATTATTGGTAGATATTTTTCATTTAGTTATTTATGAGATTCATATCCTTATTATGTGGATGAGAAATGGTTTCGTCAAGTGACATCATGCAAAGCCAATGGAAAATGGTTCCGTATCACGACCTAAAACGAGTCATGAGTGACACCCTCACTTACCCTCTTAGGTGGTCGAGTGTGGGTGCCACTCATGACTCATTTTGGGTCATGACAAACTTGGTATTAGAGCTTTAGGTTTGTGATCTCATCACACAAGGACAAGTCTAGTAGAGTTTTGCGTCACGGTACGGGGACGCCTTTACTTTTCTTCGAGAGGCTATAGGACTTTAGGAAAACTCATTTCTTTCTTTCTCGTGCTATTAGTTGAATCCAATTGGTATCTAGGTGATTCGAATTGGAATTTGACCTTCTTCACTCTATTTCGCAGATGGTCAGAACTAGACCAACAATTGTGGCAACACCAACACTAGCAAGACAGGTTGCACCTGAGCCAACCAATGGGGCTGCACCTCGGGCAGGAGCAGTGGCGAGAGGCCGTGGTAGAGGTAGTGGGAGAAGGCCCACTAGAGGCAGAGGAAAAGCAACTGGTCCAACTAAAGATTGAGTAGTAACCCTTCCACCGACTGACGAGGTAGCGAGAGAGGGTGTTGAGGGGGAGGATGAGATGATTCATGAGAAGGAAACACCACCCCTATTTAAAAGATGATCAATCAGGTTCTCACTTATCTCAGCGGGTTATCTGATCAGGGTCAGGCACCCAGCGTTTTCTGCACTAGATCCTCAGTTTCAGGGAGTACAATGTGTAGCTACTGTGGCTCCCCGCATAGATGCGTCCTTGGAAATAGGCACGTTTCCACGATTGACTACAGGGCCTATAATGACTAGTGATCAACATGATCTCTTTATTAAGTTCTTAAAGTTGAAACCTCTTGTCTTCAAGGGTACTGAATCTGAAGATGCTTATGATTTTCTTATTGATTGTCATGAGCTGCTTCATAAAATGGACATAGTGGAGCGATTCAGTGTTGAGTTTGTGACATACCAGTTCCAGGTGATGCCAAAATATGGTGGTGGTCTCATGTTGAGTGTCGACCAGAAAAGGCACCACCTATGACTTGGGCAACATTTTCTAGCTTCTTCATGGAGAAGTATATACCCCAAAATTTGAGGGACTGGAGGAGTAATGAGTTCCTGAACCTAGATCAAGGAAAAATGTATGTTCCAACTTATGATGCTAGATTTCGTGCATTATCCAGGCATGCCACTTAGCTTTGCTTCAGTCAATAATAGCGGATTCGGTGCTTTGTTAAGGGATTGAGGTCAAATTTGTAGATTTCTACTTTACAGGTAGCTACTTCTGCAAAAAAACTTTTTAGAAAGTAGTTGATTTTTAGTGGGATTTCACTGGGTATGTTGTTGTTGTAGAAAGTAGTTGATTTTGTGATAGAGTTAGAGGGGGTGAAGCCAAATGACTTCACCAAGGTGTCAAAGTTTAAGAAGTTCCGTAATGGAGTTGAGTTTAGTGGTTCTTACTCTAGAGGGCAGAGTCCTGGGGGTTATCCACCCCGTCTTATTCAGTCTACATTGCGAGTTTCAGCTGAGGGTCTGTTACAAACCAACCAACTTGTTTCTGAGTTTGGGGGTTATCTTCAATATTCTTCGTCTTCACAAAGACCTACACTCGCCTCCAAAACTTGTTATGGATGTGGGAAGGCCGGACAATTAGGAAATATTGTCCAAGGCAACATCAGGCTCTGTACGATCAGGGTTACAGATCCCTAACCATTAGAGGTAGAGGTGGTCATGGTAGAGGTCGTCATTCTAGAGGACATGGTGGCTATAGTAATAGTGGTCACCAATTCAGCTGGGGTAGAAGGAGGTTGGAACTACTGGAGCATATATCGGCAGAAGCAATGGACAGACAGGTGATAGAGGCTATTGTTATGCTTTCCCTGGGAGGCTAGAGGCAGAGGCATCCGATGTTGTTATCACATGTACTCTTCTTGTTTGTGATCGCATGGCTTCTGTATTATTTGATCCTGGATCCACTTCTTATGTATCTTCCTCATTAGATAATGGACTTGATTTGCATTGTGACTTACTTGGCATTCCTATTCGTGTCTCTACTCTTGTTGTTGAGTCTGTGGTAGTTAAGAAGGTGTATAGGTCTTGCCTTGTGACTTTTGTGGGGAGAAAAACTTATGTAGATTTGATTATTCTGGAGATGGTTGATTTTGATGTAATTCTAGGTATGACTTGGCTTTCACTGAATTTTGCTATCTTAGATTTTAATTCTAAGACTGTGACTTTGGCCAAGCCTAGGATAGATCCGCTGGTATGGGAGGGTGACTATATTCCTGCCTCAGTTCATATTATTTCTTTTCTTCGTGCTAAGAGGTTGGTGAGTAAGGGTTGTTCAACTTTCTTGTCATATCTCAGGGATGATACTTCCAAAGTGCCTTCGATCGAGTCTGTTTTGATAGTTCGTGAGTTTGTGGATATTTTTCCTGCAGACCTTCCTGGAATGCCACCAGATAGGGATATTTATTTTTGTATTGACCTAGAGCCGGAAACTCGCCTCATTTCCATTCCACCTTACAGAATGGCCCCGGCTGAGTTGAGAGAATTGAAGGCCCAACTTCTGGAGTTATTAGGTAAAGGTTTTTTTAGACCGAGTGCCTCTCCTTGGGGTGCTCCAGTTTTATTTATGAAGAAGAAGGGTGGTAGTTTTCGGATGTGCATAGACTACATGCAGTTGAATAAGGTGACTATTAAGAGCAAGTACCCCATTCCCGACATGAATGACTTGTTTGATCAATTTCAAGGTGCTTGTGTCATCTCAAAAATTGATTTGAGGTCCGATTATCATCAATTAAAAATATGAGCAACGAATGTGCCAAAGACTGCTTTTCGAAAAAGATATGGACATTATGAGTTCTTACTAATGTCTTTTGGGCTTATGAATTCCCCTACTACTTTCATGAGCCTGATGAATGGAATTTTTAAGTCATATTTGGATCTCTTCGATATTGTAATTATTGATGATATACTGATCTACTCCAAGAGCAGGAAAGAACACGAAGAGCATTTGAGAATTGTATTGGAGCTGTTAAGGGAGAAAAGACTTTTTGCCAAATTCTCCAAGTGTGAGTTGTGGCTCGATTCAGTGTCCTTCTTGGGGAATGTAGTTTCTAAGGATGGAGTGATGGTGGATCCCACTATGTAATGACTCGTAAGATGAATAAATGAAACTAGAGCCTAATTAGTGTGTGTGTGAGTTGTTATGAGGTTTCATGTTGTGAAATGTTGTCCCGAGCTATGGTTGAGGGGGTTAAACGTCAAGGTACGACTCCCCAAGGACCACCCTAGGGGTCCTTGAGGAGGACCTTAAAGACTAACCCCCAAGACCCCAAGGAAACCAAAACTGCCTAAAATTTGGTGAACCACAGATGGGACCTACGCCCCATAGGTCCATCCACGCCAAGGGGATGGCCTCCGTAGGTCAAGGTCCCAAAGTGGGAGCTGCAGCCATGAACCACAGATTTCTAGTATGGCCCGTGGTCCCACCCACGGTCCGTGGGTGGGTTTCGTGAGTGACCACTGGTGCAATCTGCAAAATCTCTACCAAGGTAAGGGCTATTTGGTAAATTCATTTTAAGTTTAGTTTAGTTGGGGGACAATTTTAATTAGTTATTTAAAGTATTTTAAGGGTGTTTAAAGTATTAAAACACTATTTCCAATTCATTATTTCAAAACACCGCAAAGTTAGAAACCTCTCTTCTCAAAAGTTCTCTCTCTAGAAACCTCCATTGGAGGTGAAGGATTCAAGCTTCCAATGTCAAGACTTCCAAGTTTTTCAAGGGATTTTCATGGAGTTCTTCCATAAAAGTTATGGTGTTCTTCATCCTTGACTTAGTTTCTTTCAAGGAGCTAATTTCAAAAGTGATTTCAAGTTTCCAATGTTTCCCCAAAAACCCTAGTTTTCAATCTATGCATGAGTTCGATTCCAAACGTTTTTCAAAGGTTTTATTGCATTGAATTATGAATGAATTGTGGATTTTAAGGTGAATTAAGATGAATTCTTCCTAAAACCCATGTTTTCCCCAAATTCCTAAATTGTGATTTGTGAGTGGGAATTATTGTTTCTGTTTATGTGGATATAAAATGTTGAAATTATGTTATTACTCTTGCCTAATTGTATTAATCTAAGGTGTGTGGGTAAATGTGATCCATGTCATTGAAAGGAAAGGTATGAAGGTTAAGGTATGAATATGATGTGAAGGATATGTATGTGAATTCAATGATAGTATGATGATCATGTATATAATGTAATTGTGTTATTGTTGATAGCAAATTATCAATTAACACTCATGAATGATGATGATAGAGTGTGAAGGGTTATCTCCTATGTAATGTATATCTTGAATTGGTAAGCTTATGCATCTTTTTCTTGTATAAATGAAAGTAATGTGATGATGTATCTTGATTTGGTAGGCTTAGGCATCCTCTTCTTGAATGAATGAAAGTATAGTCGATTGTTAAATCTTGAGTTGGTAGGCTTAGGCATCCTTTCTTGTGTAATGAATATGTATTGTCTTAATGTCTTGAATCAGTATACCTAATGTTGGTAGTCCTTTCATAAATGACTAATGAATGTAATGATGACCTAGAATCAGTAGACCTAATATTGGTAGCCCTTTCCTAAATGAATGATGAAGTATTCTAGGCTATGTCTTGAACCGGTAGATCTAGTATTGGTGGCCCTTCATGATGAGTCTAGAAACTAATGAGATGATAAACCTTGAATCGATAGACCTAGTGTTGGTAGCCCTTCTTGTGTGAAATGATGAACCTTGTATCGGTAGACCCAATGTTGAAGGCACCCTTATTGGAAAGTCAATGAGCTATCCTTAATGTAGCTTGAATCGGTAGACCTTATGGTGGTGGCCCTTTCTTGTGTAATGTACTTTGGGTCGGTAGGCCTAATGCTGGTGGTCCTCTCAAGTACAATAATGTTAATGAAAATGAACTACTCTATGGGAATGGAGGCTAAGCACCGAGTGGATATGGTAAGATGGAAACTCTCCCAATGTTAGGCTAGTGTTCCAATGAACATCTTCCTATCCCATAACTATATTCCCACATAGGATATTAGCTAGTGGATTCCATCCAAGCTAAAATGTTACCGGTCCTACCTTAGGCAAGTAGACCACCTCTTTATAGTGTGGGTCTATATGACACCAGATTCCATGGTTAGCTCTCATGGTCTATGTCGATTAATGCCTATTCCCATCATATGAGATGTGCATTATGGTGTCTTGAGGAGTTCTATGAAGTGTGGGTGGGGGTATTGGATGCCATCCATGCATTACACGAGTAGGCTTTGAGAGGGTCATAGTGAGTTCTCTAAGGTCTTAATGACTAATGTATGAAAGTGCTCTAATTGAAGTTAATGAAGAATGTTGACTCTTATATGCTTAAATGTAAATGACACATGATATACTTGGATTGTATTATGAGTTACTTCTTTGTCACGACTATTGTGTATGAATGTGCCTTGTCTATGGTGGCTTCAAATGAGTACTTAGTGTGAGTAGTAGTATGGGATGCTACTCATACATTGCACAAGTATGACTTGGAGTTTCCTTAGATGATGGTCCTTATGTGATGATATGACTTATGAAATGTTTATGTTTCTTATGTATGAGTATTTGTAAAGATGGAAAGGATGAATGGTAAGTTCACTTTTGGTGACCTTAATGTGGTACTTTAGTGTGGATGGTGGTATGAGACACTATTCATATATTGCACAAGGTATAACATGAGGGTTACTTGAGGTGAAGGCTTAATGTGAAAGTAATTGTTTATATGTTGATTATGTTCTAATGTGGATAAATGGATTGTATGTTGGTTATGTTTGTATGTTATTCCTCTTATACTCATGTTCATGAAGGTTTTGTCAAATGGGCATAAAGCATGATTTTTAAAGAAAATGTCTGTTCTAAGCATGGTTTTTGCATGACTTCCATACTTAGTACTTAATTGTGCTAACCCATATTTCTCCATTTTTACCAAAGTGTAGGGTTGTGGAGATTTGATGTTCTATACTTGAAGGATAGGTTTCTAAGGAGCTTGGAGATGAAGAATTGGTGAGTCCTCATAGTTTCGAGGACAAAACCCATTATGTTCCCTTTATGTCTTTCATAGTATGTTTAGAGTTTTTGTATGGGCTATGTCCCAAAGTTGTATTCAAAGTATTAGATGGTTTGAGACATGGTATAGAAAGTCTTCCGCTTGCTTTTTATGAAAAATGATTTCGATTGTAAAGAAAATTTTAAATTCTGCCTTATTTTCCTATGTTCTTATGTTCAAGAATGCTATGAGGCTTATATGAGACCCTTTGGGGTCAAGTACGCCGTGTCACATCTAGGGGTAATCCTGGGTCGTGACATACTAAGATCGAAGCAGTGAAGAGTTGGGTAAGGTCTACTAATGTTTTAGAGGGAAGGAGCTTTATTGGTTTAGCTAGCTACTACCATCGGTTCGTTAATGGATTTTCTTCCATTGCTTCCCAACTGACCAACTTGACCAAACAGCATGTTCCCTTTGTATGGTCGAATGAGTGTGAAGAGAGATTTCTGAAACTCAAGACCTTGTTGACTATTGCATTGATTCTTGCCTTTCTTGTGGAAGGTAAGAATTTCATTATTTATTGTGATGCATCTTATTCTGGTTTAGGTGCAGTTCTACTGCAAGAGAGGAATGTAATTTCCTATTCTTCAAGGAAATTGAAAGTGCATGAACGTAACTATCCGACCCATGATTTGGAGTTGGCTGCATTGTATTTGCATTGAAGTAGTGGAGACATTATCTATATGGAGTCAAGTGTGAAGTATATACATATCATCACAGTTTACAATATGTGTTCACTCAAAAGGACTTGAATTTAAGGCAGAGAAGATGGATGGAGTTATTGAAAGACTATGACATTACTATTCTATATCACCCGAGAAAAGCTAATGTTGTGGTGGATTCCCTAGGTAGAAAAGCAGGGAGCATGGGGAGTTTAGCCCACTTATAGGCTTCTAGACGCCCATTATCTAGAGAGGTTAAAACTTTGGCTAATGACCTTATGAGGATGGAAGTAATTCAGAAAGGAGGATTCTTAGCCTGTGTGGAGGCAATATCTTCTTTTCTTGACAAGATTAAAGGAAAGCAGTTTGATGATGAGAAGTTGAGCCGAATTCGAGATATTGTATTGCAAGGAGATGTTAAAAATGATGTGATTGATGAGGAAGGCTTCTTGAGAATTAAAGGGCGGGTATGTGTGCCCTGTGTTGATGATTTGACTAATCATACTATTCTTATTGAGGCTTATAGTTCGAGGTATTCTATACATCATGGTGCAACCAAGATGTATCGTGATCTGAGACAATATTATTGGTGGAGTATAATGAAGTGTGGCATTGTTGATTTTGTTGCCCATTGCCTGAATTTTTCAGCACGTAAAGTATGAGCATCAGAGGCCCGATGGGACACTTCAGAGAATGCCCATTCCTAAATGAAAGTGGGAAAGAATTGCAATGGATTTTGTGGTTGGTTTTCCAAATATAATGGGTAAGTTTGATTTTATATGGGTAATTGTTGACAGGTTAACTAAGTCTCCTCACTTCATTCCGGTCAGGGTGACTTATAATACAGAGAAGTTAGCCAAACTCTATATCCGCGAAATTGTTCGATTGCATGGAATTCTGATCTCCATCATATCATATAGAGGTACACAATTTACTTCTAACTTTTGTAGGACCTTGCAGGCTGAGTTAGGTACTAGATTGGATCTTAGTACCACATTTCACCCTTAGACCGATGGGCAGTCTGAGCAAAAAATTCAAGTTCTGGAGGATATGCTTTGTGCATGCATGATAGATTTTGGTGGTCATTGGGATCAATTTTTACCCTTGGTAGAGTTTTTGTACAACTCGAGTATTGATATGGCCCCGTTTGAGGCATTGTATGGGAGGAAATGTAGGTCTCCCATTGGTTGGTTTGATGTATTTGAGGTGATACCTTGGGGTACCGATGTTTTGAGGGTATCGTTAAAGAAAGTGAAATTCATTCAGGAGAAGCTTCTAGCAGGCATAAAGAGTATACAGATCGGAAGTTTATGGAATGTGAGCAAGTCTTGTTGAAGGTTTCACCCATGAAGGGTGTGATACGGTTTGGTAAGCGAGGTAAGCTTAGTTTGAGGTATATTGGGCCATTTGAAGTTCTTAAGCGTGTGGGGGAGGTGGCATATGAATTGGCCTAGCCTCCATGGTTGTCAGGAGTGCACCCAGTATTTCATGTGTCTATGCTGAAAAAATATCATGGTGATGGAAACTACATTATTCGTTGGGATTCGGTCATGATTGATGAGAATTTGTATTATGAGGAGGAGCCTATAGTTATTCTAGATATGGAGGTCCGCAAGTTGAGGTCAAAGGAGATTGCATCTATCAAGGTTTGGAATTTGATTATGTGAACAATAATTGAGGTGAGAAATAAATTACAATTATGACCAGTAATAAGATAATGATGAGAAAGTGATTGGACAATAATGTATAAGAATGTAGGATGGTCTTAGGTTCTATAATTTTATTTACTTGCAGATTGACATTACAAATTCCTTAATATGGTTTAGATGTTGGAATTTTTGTTATAATATTATATTATAATTTAAGTTTTAACTTATTGAGATAGGTAATTAAATATTAAGTGTATTATATGATTCGAACACCATCAAAGTTATGATAATTGAAGAAATTGAGACTTATCCTTAGGCTTGAACTTTAGGAAAGTGATTATAGATTTGGGTGAGTTTTTGGGTCTAGGCTAGTCATATAATAATATGGGTGTCTATAGACTCTTTTACTTATGAATTATGCATGTTTAATAGATTGTAAATGTTCGAAGGCATTTAGGAAAGGAAAAACTTCGGAAAATTAGCTTGCTCGGCTTTGATTCCTTGGTGGAGGTAGCTTATGGTTTATTCTATGTGATAGATAAACTCTTAATAGTAATTGATATCCATTGAGTGATATTGTGAATTTTTCTATGTGCTTGGTGGTTGTGGTTTGGATGATTTGTGTGGTGCTGTGATTAGTCTGAAATCCTGAGACCATAAAATTCATAATTTAGGACTTTCTCTATCGAAGTGATGCCTTGAAGAAAGAGGGCTTGATGAAATATTGTTAATGGAGTGAAAAGTGGTGATAATAAATGATATATTAACGATATTATTATATAGGGTGTCATATTCTGACACAATATATTGGATCGAGTGTCACGTTTTGACATGATTTATTGGATCGGGTGCCACAAGCCGACACGATATTATTGGATCGGGTGTCACGTTCCAGCATGATAATGTTAAAGGAAAACATATTAAACAAATTAATGCACTCAATCTCAAAGAACTCAATTCCCAAAAGATCTTTGTGTCGAGGCATGAGCCCTCGTGTGTGTTTTCGAAATTGTTGATTGATTTTGTACTTACTTTAGTGTTGTTGTCACTTGTTCATGTTGGTTGTTGCTTACCACCTGCGAAGTGTCATAGTTGATTTTATACTATTACTCATTGCATATTAGTTTCCATTTTGAGTTGACCAATGATATCTACTTAGTACATATTCCTTGTACTGACCAATACTTGTGTTTTCTTCGTTTTCTTTTGTGGAGTACAATAAGTTTACCATCAACTTCGACTCACCCTCAGCTCTAGCCAATCTCCAGCACATCAAATTTCAAGGTGAGCTATTCCTTCTAGCTCGTGTTGGATTCTTTGAATCATGGCATGATGTCCTTAAATTTTGAATATAGACTATCCTCCTTACTTATTTTGGTGTCTTAAATACTCTTAGGCTTGGTATTTTGAGAATAAATGCCCTTATTGTGATGACTTTCAAGTTTAGGGAATAATATGTAATAGACTATAGAGGTTTTTCTTATTGGAACTTAAATAAATTTTGAGCTTCCGCATTATGGTTGTTTTTCGTAAGTTGAGCACTTGATATAAGTTGGGGTTTAAATCGTTTGTTCGCCCACCTAGAAGGGTAAGTGTGGGTGCCACTCATGACTTGTTTTGGGTTGTGATATTCCGGCAAGTGACATCATGCAAAATCGATGGGAAATGGGTTCGGCGAGTGGTATTATGCCGACAGGAAATGGTTCTGGCAAGTATATGGACCTCATGAGTCTTCCATGTATCCCGACTATCTAATAGAGGAAGTAGGTGGATACCAATTTTGGGCCAGTGCATTGCATTGCATTATACTTCATCTACATTGCATTCTATATTATTTAACATTGAGTAATTGAGATGACTGTGGTACTGATTTAACTTGATACATTTGAGATATTGTGCGATATTGTGCGATATTGTTGGTGGTGTAATTAGTCTATTTTGGCATAACACATGTTCTAATTATTATATTGAGATGAGTTATTCTATGACTTAGTTATACTTATTGAGAAAGAAACTTTTAGGGTATATCTCGTTATCGCTTTAAGGAAGGATTATAAATCAAAGCTTGTTGAGTACACGTGTTTCCCGTACTCACTCTATACTTGATGCACCCTTTTTCGTGCAGAAGCTAAGCAAGGTACTAACAATGCTTGATTTGTTAGTGGGAGTGAGATTGTTGATTGTTGGAATTCAGGGATAGGTGTTTTCTCTTCAGCAATACTGGATTCTAGAGACTCTTTTACTTCATGTCTTATTTTCTTATGGACAATTATTTTAGTTTTCACACTTGTTTTGTATTAGACTTATTTTGTATTCATAGATGCTCTTGTACTGGTGTCACCAGGTCCTCAGGTAGTTTGACTTTTACTCATTTATTCCGCACTTATACGAGTTAGTTCTTGATTTAATATTACTTCCGCATTAGTTAAATTGTTAGTTGATAATAAAAGAATAGGCTTCACCTATTGGGTAATAGGTTTCCTCACGACCTAATGGAATTTTGGGTTGTGACAAAATGGTATCAGAGCATGGTTCACAGTTCCTACTATGCAGAGTCTAGTAGAGTCTTGCGGATCGATGCAGAGACGTTCGTTACTTATTCTCGAGAGGCTATGGGACTTTAGGGAACTTATATTCTTTCATTCCTTGTCATGCGCATGTGGTTCATTTTAAGATCTAAACTTTATTATTTCATTCTCTCGCCAATAGTGATGAGGCGTTCTCAAATTCGTAGGTCAATGATATTATTGACGTTACATGGTATGGTGCGAGAAGTTATGATGTGGTTAGCAAAATTACTAAGTAATAAGAGTTGTGACATTGAGATTGTTGGGTATAATATACATGGTTTGTCTGAGGTGTGATTTGGATGAAAATATTTTAGATGAATCTTATGACACATATGTGTTAATGACAAGTCAGTAATTGAGCAACTGCATGGTTAGATATTAATGTCTTAAAGACAAGAGTAAGCTTGGGAGGATTTATTAACCAAATGAGAGAATAGTTATCTTAAAAGGATATGATAAAAAGTTAGCGGGTTGACAAAGGTATAGATGATGATTCTTTATAATGATGTTTGAGGTTACATGACTTGTTATAAGATTCACAAGAAAAAATTTCTTTCTATCCTTAAGAGTAGCGAAGTGTACTAAAATGAAGTTAGATAGTTCAATTTGAGTGACATAATGTCCATGTTGGTATATTCCTTGTTGGATCGAAGTCACGAGGTGGTTTAGGTATAAATCATCAAGAAATAGGAGCTAAAATGGATATCAATTCGTAAAAACATTTAAAATGGGGCTTAATAGTACATATTGACATATTGAACTTGTGAGGTGTTATTTGAAAATTGAATTAAGGATCACTAGTATTAGTTGAAACTAAAAGGGAAAGATAATTCTTTAGTTAAAGAAGTTTGGGAAAATATATTTGTATGGCACTTGTGGAAATATTCATCGAGACATGATCATAGTGAGAAAGAATCACCCTACAATTCATGGACTAATATTTTGGTGGTTGGAAATATTATATCGACAAATAACTAACTTTATTGGAGTAATTAACAAGTTTGTCCCCAACATTGCTTAGTATGCTTTCGATATTTGTTGTTTTATTTCGACTATGGTTCTACTTTTCTTTATGTACCTTATTATAAATTTGGATATGTTTTGTGACTCTCCTTCTATGTTTGTATGTATTCAGACACCCTTAGATGATTCTTAATGGGGGATCAGTTACATCGATCTTAAGTTGTTGATTTGATAGGACACACGTGGATATACTTAACTATTTTAAATATGACAAACATTGATATAATATTGGGTATAGATTGACTTCATCCATATTATGAAATTCTAGATTGTGATCTTAGATATGTTGGGTAGTCTTAAACTGAAGTAGTCGGTCACCCTTAGTATCTATCCAAGGAATGTAATATCATTTTCAAAGACTCGGTGTATGATTGATAAGGAATATCTCACCTATTTTTCTTATATTCATGATATGAGTATCGATACTTCTACTTTAGAATCAATATCAGTGATGAAATAGTTTTGAAGGTGTTCTACTTGATTGTGATGTTGATTTCAGTATTCACTTAGAGTTCAGAATCTAGCCCATTTCTATCATTTCTTATTGGAACACTCCAAGAGAATTAAAAGAATAGTAATAAGACTTGTTGAGTTAGTTCTTTTATTCAATCAAGTATATCTCCTTGAATTGCTCTAGTCAATTGTGAAAAGAAGGATGTGCATCGACTATAGAAAGTTTAACAGAGGAATTGTTAAGGACATGTATCTTATTTCGCGTATTGAGGACATGTCCAAGAGTTTGGTAACTTTTAAGATTGAATTGAGAGTTGATTACTATCGATTCAAGGTAAGGCCGAATGATATCTTTAAGATAGCCTTCAAGACCCTTTATGACATTATGAACTCTTAATTATGACTTTTGGGATGACTAACTCCCCATCAGCTTTTATAAAATTGATGAATAGGATGTTCATGGATCATTTGAGATTTCTTTGCTATAGTCTACATGATGATACTTTGATCTACTTTCATAGTGGAGAGAAGTATGAGTATCATTTGAGAATTGTACTCCAAAATTTAAAGAAAAAGCGACCTTATTTAAAGTTTTTTTTAAGTGTGAGTTCTATCTCAGTTTTGTATTATTTTAGGACATGTGGTGACTAAGGATGACAATATTATAGATTTATAGAGTATTGAGACAATTAGAGATTGGGCTAGGTCTACTACACCTATAGAGATCAAGAGTTTTGTGGGTTTGACCCATTACTCTACCAATGAAATTTAGATGACTTCTCTTTAATTGTGTCTCTTTTGACAAAACTAACTCAGAAAAATTTAACTTTCTAATGATCTAAGGAGTGTGATACTAGCTTTCAGAAGTTTAAGATTTTGTTGACTTTCGACTCGATTTCTATCTTATAAATGAAATATACAAGGAGTTCATGGAGTATTATAATGCTTCACAAGTTGATCGTGGGAAAGTTTTGATGTATAAAGGCAAGTTAATAAAGTATACTTTGAGATAGTTAAAGGTGTAAAATAATAACTACTCTACTTATTTAGAGTTGACAATGATGTTTTTTTACTTTAAAAACTTGGAGGCATTATTTACTTGGAAGGTAATATGAGGTAGGGGTGGAGCTATGTGTAGATCAGGGGGTTCACCCATGTTTCTTGATAGATTTTGAGTGAGATCTTGATAATTTCATGTTGGGTTTATGAATCAAAGAAAGTTTGAAAGAAACCAATCGATTCTAGATGAGTTGGGACCTAATATTGAACTTTAAAATTCATCAAATTTCTGGGTCCAAGCTGGGGAAATGCACCCCCATAGCGCCAGGAGGGCTGGTACCTTGCTCTAACAGTGCGCCCCAAAGTACTCCCAGTACTTTTGGGGTTGGCGTGACGCGCCACTTATACGCCAGAGTCGTTTATCGTTTTTCTTCTCTGTTCTTCATTCCGTATGTGTTCCTTTGAATTGTGTCTTCGTTCTTTCCTTGATATTAACTTTTAAAGTCTTCATTAATCATGAAAGATCCTACTGTAACACTCCAGATTCAAAAGAGGGAAGCCTAGCAAAATTTCAGCAGTTCCAGGTTCCATCCATGGTGGACAACCACGGCTCGTGGGTTGGACCACAGACCCTAGGTAGGTCTATGGATTGGCCATTCAAAAATGGGCTAGGGTGGGAACCAAGACTAGACCTACGGATCATCGGTGGATTCACTGTCTGTGGTCCAGAGGTTCGTGGGTTGACCGAAAATATATGACCACCAACCACGGTCCACCAGGATGGACCGCAAGTCAGACCACGGTCTGTCGGTTGGTGGGTCGGAGACAACTGACAGTTAGTTCAGGGGTAGTTGGGTCTTTTCCTAATTAATTAGTCCCTATACTACGTCGTTTTGCCCTTTACTAAGACCTCTATATAAGCTTTTTCAACCCCTATATTAACCCATTCACTTCATTCTTCCAAATTCACAAGAGAAAAACCAAATCTCCTCTCCAAATATTTCTCTATCTAGAAACATGAAGAGGAAGAAGATTCAACCTAGGGTTTCAAGTCAAGGTCTCAATTTCTCCATTGAAGGCTAGCTTTTGGTTCAAGATATGATAATTTTCATCCATGGAGTTCTCAAATTCCTCTATACCAAAAGGTAGAATTCCCCAATTGAATTAGGGGTTTGTTCAATTATCATGGGTTTCTTTTCATTGTTGATTCTATTGATTTAATTATGATGTCTCATGCATGAATTGATGAAATATGATGATTTTATGTTGATTTCCCCATGAATCCATGTAATCCCCATGTTTTCAAGTTATGAATCATATAATGTGAGATTTTTATCTTCAAGGAAGAGTTTTATGAAATTGAGCATGTATTGCAAACTTTACATGTATTTATGATGAAATTCATATCTAACACATGTTTTCTAAGTGTTGATGATTGAAAGTGGGTTTTGAACCTCAAGAGGTAAATTATGGACTTGTGCATTTTCTTATGAAATTTATGCAATTGTTTTAAGGATGCTTTGAGAGTAAAGTACCAATGATGATGTTGTGTTGTGAAAGGATATTCTCATAAACACATAATAGCATGATGTGAAAGGTTTTCTCACATAGAAAAGATTCTTAGGTTGAAATGCTCTCTTACCTTATTGAATCAAAGAGTAAGAGTTATACTAATGAACTAGCTTGGATTGGTTGTCCAAAAGTGCCTTTCCATGATTAATGAAGTCAAGTAAGAAATGACTATTTCGTGGGATTTATGCTTAGCACCGAGTGGATATTGATGATGGGTTGGATGCTCTCCCGTTAGTAGAGGCTGAGTTTCTAGAAGCTTTCTCATGAGATGGAAGCTCCCCCGTTAGTAGAGGTCGAGTTTCTAGTGGCAATCTCCTTATCCCTTAACTTTGTGCCCCCATAGGTTGATTACCTAGTGGATCCACTTAAACTTGAATTTATGGTCCTTACTTTGGCAAGTAGGACAACCCTTTTCGGTGTGGGAGACACCGGGGGATCATGTTATAGATCACATGGTCTCTATGTCGGTTAAGGCTAATTCTCCACAAGTAATAATGAACTAAGGTTACTTCAAGAAGTATCGCATATGAGTTTAAAGGTTTTAAAGATGAAGTTAGCCTGCATTGACCATGATTTGTGACTTATGTTTTATTACTCTTTTATATCATGTTTTAGCTTGGTAAATTGCATGTCATGAAATGAAATGTCCCTTTTATAACATGATCTAAATGTTTTATGCATGACTATCATACTGGGTATATTGTTTTGTACTAACGCATACTCTTGCCTACATTTCCCCAAATGTAGGGTCCCGACAGTCAGGGGTACTCAGTTTCGTGGCTAGAGGTTGGATTGATATACTTTGAGATTTGCTGAGTCCTCATGCTTCGAGGACGGATTTTAGTGTTTAGTTCCATTTTATGTATTTTTTCTTTTGAACATGCTGTATAGGCTAGTCCTAATTTCATTATGTTGTGTTAGATGGCTATGATGAGACAAGTGTATTAGACTTCCATTTTTGTTTATAAAATGTTTTGGACTTGGACTATTGTTTTACTCTTATTGTTCTATTTCTTATGTTACGAGCTAGTGGCTTGTACAAAGTCTTTCGGGATTCTATTCGCCATGTTACATCGAGGGGGTACCCTGGGTCGTGACAAACTTGGTATCGGAGCCAGGTTTAGAATGATCCTAGGATGTCTCATAAGCCACGTCTAGTAGAGTCTTTTTCATAAGTGTGAAGCACACCACATTTTTGAATGAGAGGCTACAAGATGATTAGGAAACTCCACTTTTTTCATTACTATTAAGTCGTGCGATAGAGTCTATAAGGTCTCTCTCCTAATCCTTATCATATGTTCTTCAGGATATGGCTTCATGAAGAGCTTATACTTGAAGGAATGTGAGGGAGAATGCGGAACAAGAAGATCTTCCCCAAGCTCCTCAAGTTCCGGTCAATCCTTTGGCCAAGCAAGTGTTGAATGCAGAGTTTAGGGTTGCTTTTCAAGTATTACCCCAGCCATGACGGCCCATGCCAATAGGGAGGTAGTGGTTCCCGTAATCCCAAATGTGGGTATGATTGCTTCATAAGTGAGGGACTTAACAAGGATGAATCCTCCGGAGTTTCACGGTTCTAAAGTTGAGGAAGATCCTCAAGAGTTTATTGATAGGGTTTATAAGGTGTTGATGATCATGGGAGTTACGTCGGTGGTAAAGACGGAGTTGGCCACTTCTTAACTAAAAAGTGTGGCTCAAATTGGTATAACCAATGGAAGGAACGGAGACCGAAAGATGGGGGTCCTCTTGATTGGGAGAAGTTTAAGGCTGCTTTTCTTAATAGGTTCTTTCCTTGTGAGATGAGGGAAGCCAAGGTGCTTGAGTTCATTAACCTTCGACAAGGAAGTATGAGTGTGAGGGAATATGCTCTAAAGTTCACTAAATTGTCTAAGTATGCTCCAACTAAGGTTGCTGATTCAAGGGCTAAGATGAATAAGTTTGTTTCGGGTGTGTCCGAAATGGTGGTTAAAGAGTGCCAAACGCTATGGTCATTAATGACTGGACATTTCTCGTCCCATGGTACATGTAAAACAAATTGAGGAGGAGAAAATCAAGGAAAAGTCTAGGGAGGCAAAAAGAGCTAAGACCGGTGATGGAAATTTCTCTAGTGTAAGGTCTGATGGACAAGGTCATCCTAGATTCCGACAAAGGTTTTCCGGTCAAGGTTCCTCCAATGCTCCTCCTAATTTCAACCAAGATAGGGTGTCTAACCCTAAACCTCACGGAGGTAATGGTAGTGGATCTTCATTGCGTAGGTATAATTGTACTAAGTGAGGAAGAAAGCACGAGGATAAGTGCCTAGCCGGCACGGATGGTTGCTTTGGTTATGGTAAGAGTGGTCACAAAATAAGGGATTTCTCGATGCTTATGGCTAAGGGGAAAGAGGTCAAGCAAGCTACTATTAGTGGTGCAAGTTCCAATGCTCCTAAGCAAAAATGCTTTTATGCTCTTCAAACTTGAGTTGAACACGAGAGTTCTCCGGATGTGGTTATCGATATGTTGAAAGTTTTCCAACTAGATGTATATGCATTACTTGATCCCGATGCTACCTTGTATTTTGTGACGCCTAATTAACGTTTCAAGGACATTACATCCAATTCTAAGTGTCAACGATCGTTAGTTAGTATATAACCCAACCAACTGAGTTGGGGTCGTTCCCACAGAGAGTAGCTTTCTTTGAATTCAAATACGAAAGTATGATGATGACCTTTGCAGCTGAGCAACACACTTAAGAGTTTAATAATCAATTTTTCAGGATGATGTTACCAACACACTTCAAATTATTACAAGAAACAATCAGAAAATTAGAACACACTTGGGGGTTGACTAACCAACTATTGAACTCAACTTAATGGGTGTACATCATTACCGATAATGCTAATTCGTCGTGAGTAGAATAGACTATGTGTAAAACAACTTTCTCTTGAACAATTGCTTTATTTTCGTTGAGTTCTGTCGAACCTCAACACTATCCATAAGCTAACCTACCCACGTTCTCATCAAACGTACTGTTTTGAGCTAGATACAAAGGCTGGGTCTTGGGTTTCACTTTCTTAAGCTGAAACAATCAAGACCCACTACTAAGAATGCCAATTTACTACGTTGGTTCTGTACTTCTCTCTCGAGCAAGAACAAAACTCTCAGATCTATCACACCAAAGACGCAATAATGAAGTCAAACCACCACAATAATCTAGACCCACTTCAAATTAACACAAACAATCGCTAATCGATAACTCCCATTTAGTAGAATGCAACAATTGGTCACATTGTCAAACCACCAAGGTTAGTGTTTTAGCCAATCATAGAGAAAAGATGAAAATTAACACCTGCCACGTTTTCCATAGCTGGGTAAATGAATTTCGAAAGTTAAAATCAATTAACATCTTCTCTATTACAAAATCTCAATGAAAAACCTTGCTAAAATCACTTGAAATCCACAATGGTAGTGTTTTCTCTCTCACACTTTTGTTCTCTCCATTTCAGAATGCCTTCTCTCTCTTGCAAAAATCAATCTATACAAGTCTGATGTGTGGACGTTTGGGACAAATCAGTGAGGTAAGTTGGGCTTCGCCGACTGTTCGACGACTCACTAATTTTTCTTCATCTCACCTTTATTTTTCCACCTCTTCTTAGTCCAACCACTACAATTTTAGGCGAGCCAGATCCAGATCGCCGAGTGATTTATTGATGCACCATTTTTCCTTTCATCTCACCCATTAGCACTTATCTAGATCTCCATCAGTACTTTTGGCGACATGGTCATCCGTCGCCGAAGCGATCAGCGACAGGCTGAATGGAACTGCTGCTCGCTGAAGCTATCCCTAATTGAGCCTTAGCATTCTGTAACTTCAGGCGGTAGAGTGGAAACTAGGCGAGTCGCCGAGTGACCTCGGCGATAATAAAGCATATTTTTCCCTTCTCTTTTTCGCTCGTGTTGTCTCTATTGCCCATCTCTTTCCTAACTTTGTTCCTTAATCCATTTATCTGAAAATTAATGATTTTACATCAGTTATTAGCACAAAATAACCATTTGAGGACACTAAATTTATCTAAAGAAAGATCTGAATGAGTCCAAATCTTGGACTCATCAACGGCATATGTTACTATGAGGTTAGATGCTCTTTCGGATGTGTTGCCAGAGCATTTTTCTTTCTTTACTCCTGTTGGTGATTCTATTGTGGCTAAGAGGGTCTATAGAAAGTGTCCCGTTTCCTTGTTCCATAGAGTTACTTTTGTTGACCTGGTAGAGCTTGATATGTTAGATTTTGATTATCATGGGTATGGATTGGCTGCACTCATTTTATGCTTCTATCGATTGTAGAACTCCTGTAGTCAAGTTTCAATTTTCGAATGAGCCTATCCTAGAGTGGAAGGGGGGGAAATTATATGCCTAAGGGTCCGTTTGTTTCTTATCTTAAAGTTAGAAAGATGATTTCTAAAGGTTTCTTTGACCATCTATGGTGAAGGATGTAGATTTTGAAACCCCTTCTCTCGAGTCGATCCCCGTTGTTAATGAATTTCTGGAAGTGTTCCCACATGATTTACCAGGTATTCCTTCCAAGCGGGGAATAGACTTCGGTATTGACCTTCTCCCAAATACGCAACCTATTTCTATTCCTCCATACTATATGGCTCTGAAAAAACTTAAAGAGTTGAAAGAACAATTGAAAGACTTGTCGAATAAGGATTTCATCCGACCGAGTATCTCTCCATAGGTGCTGCAATTTTATTTGTGCAAAAAATGGATGGTTCTTTTCATATGTGTATCGATTATCGACAATTGAACAAAGTGACTATTAAGAATAAGTATCCTCTCCAAATGATAGATGATTTATTCGACCAACTTCAAGAGCAAGTTATTTCTCTAAGATTTCCTATCAAGTTATCACCAATTGAGGGTGAAAGATGATGACATTACGAAGATGGCTTTTCGAACCCGGTATGGTCATTATGATTGTTTGGTAATGTCGCTTGGATTGACTAATGCTCCAACGACATTTGTGGATTTGATGAATAGGGTGTTTAGACAATACCTTGACATGTTTGTGATTGTGTTCATTGACGATTTTTTGATCTACTCAAGGAGTGAGGATGAGATTTGGTCATTTGGGGATCGTGTTGCAAATTCCTAAGGACCAACAACCTTTTGCAAAGTTTAGCAAATGTGAATTTTGGTTAAGGTACGTACCTTTACTTGGTCAAATGTTTCGAGTAAGGGTATTGAGGTAGATCCTAGGAAGACATATGCGGTCAAGAGTTAGGCTAGACCTCTAACTCCCTCAGACATTAGAAGTTTCTTAGGTTTAGCCGGTTACTACAAAAAGGTTTGTTGAGAGTTTCTCTTCAATTGCCTCTCATTTGATGACTTTGACTCAAAAGAAGGCTAAGTTCATATGGTCCGAGTTATGTGAACAAAGTTTCTAAGAGTTGAAGGATAGACTGACTTCCCCCCGTTGTTGACTTTACCGGAAGGGGCGAATGATTTTGTGGTTTATTTGGATGCCTCAAGAATTGGTGTAGGGTGTGTACTTATGCAAAATGGGAATGTTATTGCCTATGCCTCAAGGCAGCCTAAAATCCATGATAAGAATTATCCTACTCACGACCTTGAGTTAGCGACGGTCCTTTTTACCTTAAAGATTTGGGGACACTATTTGTATGGAGTACATGTAGATGTGTTTACCGACCACAAGAGTTTGCAATATTTGTTTAATCAAAAAGATCTAAATCTTTGCCAATGAAGGTGACTTGAGTTATTGAAGGATTATGACATGAGTGTTCTTTATCATCCCGGTATAGCTAATGTGGTAGTGGTTGCACTTAGTCGGTTGTCTATGGGTAGTGCTGCTCATATTGTAAAAGGAAAGAAAGAGTTTCGTCGAGATGTTCATAGATTGGCTCGATTAGGTGTTCAATTAGTGGACTCCACTAAAGGTGGTGTTATGGTTCATAATGGTTCCGAATCGTCTTTTGTGGCGAATTTAAAAGCCAAGCAAGGTCATGAACTAATTTTGGTAGAATTGAAAGAGGCGGTGCTTAAGAAATCCATTGAGGCTTACTCCCTAGAGGGAGATGGGGTACTTAGATACCAAGGTCAATTATGTGTTCCAAATGTGGATGACTTGAGGGAACATATTTTAGCAAAAGCCCATAGTTCACGGTATTCCATTCACCCGGGAGCCACCAAGACGTACCTTGATTTACTGGAGGTCTATTAGTGGTATGGGATTAAAAGGATATTGTAGGATTTGTGGCTAAGTGTCCAAATTGCCAACAAGTGAAAGTTGAGAATCACAAATCGGGAGGTTTGTGTCAAGATATTAGCCTTCCTACTTGGAAGTGGGAAGACTTGAATATGTACTTTATAGTTGGTTTGCCTCGCACCCGGCGACAACATGATTTGATTTAGGTGATAGTAGATCAGGTGAAGAAATCGGCTCATTTCCTTCCCGTCAAGGTTTCCTACTCGACTGAGGACTATGCCAAGTTGTAATTGAAAGAAACGGTAAATTTGCATGGAGTGCCTTTGTCCATTATTTTTGATCGTGGTACCCAATTCATTTCTCAGTTTTGGAAGTCATTCGAAAAAGGGCTTGGCACTAAGGTTAAGCTTAGTACGACTTTTCATCCCCAAAACGATAGGCAAGCTGAGCGTTCTATCCAAACTTTGAAAGATATGTTAAGGGATTGTGTGATCGATTTTAAGGGCAATTGGGACGATCATTTGCCATTGATTGAGTTTGCTTACAATAACAATTATCACTCAAGTATCGATATGGCTCCATTTGAGGCCTTATATGGTAGGATGTGTAGATATTCTATAGGCTGGTTTGAGGTGGGTGAAGTTGCCCTAATAGGTCCCGAATTGGTACAAGAAGCCATGGAGAAAGTTTGACTTATAAGGGAAAAGTTGAATACAACTCAAAGGCGGCAAATCTCTTATGCCGATGTAAGAAGAAGGGATCTAGAGTTTGAGGTTAATGATTGGGTTTACTTGAAAATCTTACCCATGAAGAGTGTAATGAGGTTTGGTAAGTAAGGGAAGCTTAGTACCCGGTATATAGGCCCATATCAGGTTTTGAGACATATTGGTAAGGTTGCTTATGAGTTAGACTTGCCAAATGAGTTGGCAACAGTGTATCCCGTTTTCCATGTCTCTATGCTTAAGAAGTGTGTTGGTGATCTGACCTCCATAATTCCACTAGAAGGGTTGGGAGTTGGTGAAAGTCTTCCTTATGAAGAAGTTTCGGTCGTGATTTTGGACCGGAAAGTTAAAAAGTTGAGGAACAAGGAAATAGCTTCCTTGAAGGTATTATGGAGGAATCGGTTAGTTGAGGGTGCTACTTGGGAGACCGAAGCTGATATGATGTCTTGATAACCTTATCTCTTTCCTTCTACTCCTATTCTAGCTTGAGGTAATGAGTTCCTTTTGGTTTGTCCTTGTTTATGGAGTCATGTGTTTTTATGTGTTTCCATGATTTCCTTGTGTTATGCTTGTTCATGAAAACTTATGTTTTGAAAGAAAATGAGTTTATAGGATTGATTTTCCTCATGTTGTTGTGCACTGAGTATGAGTTGCCTATAGACTTTATAAGATGAATTGATTAACATGCTTTAGCTATGTTTTTTGAGATTGAATTGCATATGAGCTCCACGAGATTGTGTTGAACATGCTTTTAGCTTGGAGAAGGTAGTTCCTCCTTGAAAACGAGTAATGTTGAAAATTCATGTATATTGGGTTGCTAGATCTAGTTCCTACTTCCTTGTAATACATATGAGTATGATTAGCTTGGAGTTAATTAAGGGTGAAGGGATAAAGAAAGGTCATAATTGCACCAAGTTTCTTCCAAGAAAAAGTAAGGCTCAAAGGGTGCCCAAACAAAGTTCACATACTCACAAGGTAGGCCACAAAAGAGGTATAATGTCAAGTTATTTCACTTTTTAAAATTATTGCCTAAGATCATTTCAAGAGCTTGCATAACTTAGTCAACCAGACCAATGGGTAAAATTATAGGTGTCATCACACATGGATCACAGTAAGCTTATCACACAAGGCATTGACACCAATGTCAAACAACACTCCACACTTTCGCTAGTGTGCAAGTTCATCACAAGAGACTCAATTTGATAACCGGCTAGTCACAACGAGATGCAAAAAGTTCACATATTTTCTATGCAACTTCATTTGGACTCATCGTAGTTGCACATTCATTTTTGTTCGATTATGAGCACTATTCAAGTTATCGGTATTGAGCAAGACTGATACTCAAATTTGCAAAAGAACAACCACATTCACACACAATCAAGAGGTGGCAAAAAAAAAGGGTCCAAGAACACATAGGAATTCACTTCCAAGAACACACCCCCACCAAAAACATTCAACATTATCTCCAATGTGAGTAGAGAACGGACACTCCCGCAAATAAAACACGAATAAAGATAAAAACTAACAAATAAAGATAAAATTCTAGTATGTATAAAAAGAAATGCAGATCAAGGTGACGAGGAATCTTCACTAAGCGCCTAGTTGGTGGGAAAATGAACCAGTCGCGGAAGGCTTCGGTGGTGTGCCCAATGATCCTGGTTTCTCCCTTAGTTCCAGTGTGCAACACTCGCATAAAGGGGTGAATCGGCGGAGATGAAGGAGATCGCCAAAGATGTCGGTGATTCGTATAATGGACTTGTAACATCGCCAAACAATCATTGAGTTACACTGTCAACGCTGAAGTAGAAGTGAGGGAAAAATAAGGTCTCCTAAGCACATCGGTGATTCACCGAGTGGTGAAGATCTCCCGTCGAATATTCCAGTATCTCAACTCTATTTTTGAAGTCCATAAGGCGGACTATGTCGTGCTCGCCGAACGGTTTTGGCGACTCGCCAATAGGATCTTCTTATCACACAATATCATGTACTTGCAAATCAACATACATTATTTCAAACACTAACACTTGGGTTGCCTCCCAAGAAGCACCTTATTTAACATTGTGGCACGACGTGGAAATGATCTCAAGCATCTTCCAGGTACACCACCTCAATCAAAGAAATCTCTTGGCAATCGCCAAAGTATAACTTCAAGCGTTGCCCATTCACCTTGAATGTAGGACCTTCTTGACCTTCAACTTCGATGGCACTATTTGTGAACACTCGTGTCACTCTTAATGACCTTGACATTTGGACTTGAGCTTTCCTGGAAAGAGTCTAAGTCGAGAGTTATATAGTAACACCCAGTATCCCACTTTGAACTCCCTCTTAAGGATTTTAGAATCATGTCATTTCTTCATCTTTTCCTTGTAAAGGGCTGAACTTTCGTAAGCCTTGAACCTGAATTCGTCCAACTCATTTAACTGCTCTACTCTCTCTTTTGAAGTCTTTGTCCAGTTCAGATTTAGAGCTTTCAATGCCCATAATGCTTTGTGTTCCAATTCAACTGGTAGATGGCAAGATTTACGGAAAACTAGATGATACGGAGACATGCCGATTGGTGTTTTGTATGCGGTGTGATAAGCCCATAGCGCGTCATCAAGCTTCCAAGACCAATCAGTCCTAGTAGCATTTACTGTCTTGGACAAAATGCTCTTGATCTCCCGGTTTGACACTTCAATTTGACCGCTCGTTTGGGGATGATATGGAGTAGCTACTTTGTGTTTCACTCCACACTTACTTAATGCGGCTGAGAATCACTCTTTGTAAAAGTGGGATTCCCCATCACTAATAATAACCTGAGGAGTACCAAATCTAGCAAAGATGTAGCATTTCAGGAATTGAACAACACTTTTCCCTTCATTGTTTGGGAGTGCAACAACCTCCACCCATTTAGAAACATAATCTACAGCCACTAAGATATACTTATTACCAAAGGAACTCACAAATAGGTCCATGAAATCTATTCCCCAAACATCAAACAACTCAACATCTAAGATGGGCGTAATAGGTAACTCGTGTCTCTTGGACACTCCACCTTGTTTTTGATATTGAGTGCACTTCTTACCAAACTCATGAGCATCCTTGTAGAGGAACGACCAGTAGTAGCCACTTTGGAGAACTTTAGCAGTTGTACGTACACCACCATGATGACCACCAACCGGTGAAGCATGGCAGGCATGAAGAATTTCGATGGCTTCTTCTTATGGAACACATCTCCTAATGATATGGTCTGCACACTCTCTGAACAAATGTGGTTCATCCCAAAAGTACTTCTTAACATCGAACAAGAACCTCTTTTGTTGGTAGAAATTCAGTTTGTCCGACATTAATGCACACCCTACGTAATTGGCAAAATCAGCATATCAAAGGGGTTCTTTGAGAGTTATCGTGGATATCTGTTCATTGGGAAAAAAATCATTTATGCCGATCTCCAGCTCGCCATTTTCCTTTCCTTCCAATCTTGATAAGTGGTCAGACCTGATTTTCACAACCTCTTCTATCTTTGACCTCAAAGTCGAATTCTTGTAATAGTAGCACCCACATTATCAACATTGGCTTGGCATCCTTTTTTGCCATTAGATAACGCAATGCAACATGATCAGTGTGAACAACCACTTTAGTACCTCGCAAGTACGTCCGGAACTTCTCAAACGCATAAACTACCACAAGTAACTCTTGTTCAGTAACATTATAGTTACGTTGAGCACTGTTTAGAGTCTTGCTTGCGTAGTAAATGGGGTGAAATATTTTATTGCGCTTTTGCCCCACTACAACACCCAATGCCGTGCCACTTGCATCACACATTACTTCAAAGTATTTTGATTAATCGGGACTAATGATGACCGGGGTGGAGACCAATTTTTCTTTCAAGCACTTGAAAACCACCATGCAAGCGTCATCAAAGTGGAATTTCACCTACGATTTTTCATAGAAGATGTGCAATCTTTGAGAAGTCTTTGATGAACCTCCGGTAAAATCCGGCACGTCCCAAGAAACTATGAACACCCTTCACCGAAATTGGTGGTGGTAATTTCTCAATCACTTCAATCTTCACTTTATCAACCTCCAGCCCCTTTTGCAACACTGTTACCAAGAACTATACCCTCCTTAACCATGAAATAGCATTTTTCCCAATTTAGGACCAAGTTTGTCTCCACGCATCTTTGGAGAACTTTTCCTAAGTGTTCTAAACATGCTTTAAAAGTGTCACCCACAGCTGAGAAGTCATTCATAAATACCTCCAATGAATCCTCCACCATATCCGCAAAAATAGATAACATGCAATGTTGAAATGCTGTCGGAGCATTACATAAAGGAAAAAGTGCCATAAGGGCAAGTGAAGATGGTTTTCTCTTGGTCTTCCGGAGCAATGGAGATTTGGTTGTAACCGGAATACCCGTCCAAAAAGCAATACCAACCTCTCACTGAGAATCGGTAAAATATTTGATCCATGAAAGGCATGTAAAAGTGATCCTTTTCAGTCCACGAATTTAACTTTCGATAATCCATGCATACTCTCCATCCGGTCACCAGTCTTATAGATACAAGCTCCCCTTTTTTCGTTTGGGACTACTGTGATACCTCTCTTTTTGGTACATATTGTACCAGACTTACCCATTTGTTATCCGCAATAGGATAGATCACACCTACATCCAACCACTTTATTATCTCCTTTTTCACCACCCCTTGCATCGGTGGGTTCAATCTCCACTGATGTTCAACACTCGACTTATAATCACTATCTAGCTAAATTTTTTGAGTGCAAATGCTGGGAGGAATGCCCACTATGTTAGTGATAGTCCAACCTATAACTTTGATATGACTTCTCAACGCCTCAAGGAGCAATTTTACATGCCATTCTAGCATGTTATTTGAAATGATTGCCGGTAACGTGTTATTTTCCCCCAAGAAGGCGTATCAGAGATGGGAGGGAAGTACTTTCAACTCCAGGTTTGGTGGTTCTTCTGTTGATGGCTTTGCGGGAGGACTCTCTTGATTTTTTAGATCAATGTCCAACTTCAATGGAGTCTTTGAATACCCTCCCAAACCTGAAAGAGCAGCTATTACCTCTTCATAACCTTGAATTTCGAATTCATCATAGTTAACAAGCACAACTTCAAGTAGTTCACTTATACACATCAAATGGCTCACACTAGCTACCGCCTCATCAATAACATCAACAGTGGAGACCATGTGAATATTACTTAGGTATTTCATTGACTTACAAACATTAAAGGTTACTTTATCTTCGTTCAGCCAAAACTTTAATTCTCCGCTTTCAACATCCACCATTGCTCTCCCGGTTGCCAAGAATGGTCTTCCTAAAATGATAGGAATTTCAGCATCTACTTCACAATTGAGAATGACAAAATTAGTCGGGAAAATGAATCGATCAACCTTTACCAAGATGTCATATAGTATCCCCACAGGATGTTTAAATGATTGGTCTGTCATCAAGAGTCTCATTGTTGTGGATTTTGGTTCCCCCAACTTGAGTTGTTTGTAGATCACATATGGCATTATGTTGATGCTTGCTCCCAAATCGCATAGGGCTTTAGAAAATTGGAGCATGCTGATGGTGCAAGGGATGGTGAACGCTCGGGGATCTTCTCTCTTTTTGATCAACTACTTAGTAATAATTGCACTACAACTATGGGAAACTTTGATTGTCTCAAAATCCAAGCTCTTTTTCTTGTGTGACTAACTCCTTCATAAACTTGGCATAACCTGACATTTCCAACAATGCTTCCACAAGAAGGAGATTAATCGATAATGTTTTGAACACTAATAAAAACTTCTTGAATTTCTCATCCTCATTCTTCTTCTTTAGACGTTGGGGAAATGGGGGAGATATTTTGGGTAAAGGTTGCATAACTTTTGGAATTGGATTGTGTTTCTCCATCTCTTTTTGTGGTCCTTTGGCAATGCTTTGATGGATAGGTATCTCTTCTTCCTCCATACCTTTGTCTTCTTCATGCTTTTGAGCTTCTTCATTGCCCGTTACATCGCCTATTGCTACCTTTCCACTACGAGTAACCACAACCAACCCTCTATCATCATCTTTCATTGTCATTTTTGGTTCCAATTATGTTGAAAGCAAACTCAACTAACCTTCAAGTATCTTTATTGCATCAGTGTGAGAGTTCACTTTATTGTTCAATGATGAAAAGTCAGCTTTCATCCCTTTCAACAAATCATCCGAACCTTCAACTTTATCAAGGATGCGTGACAATAAATCATTCACCCGGGGACTACTTGCACTCCCTTTTGATTTCGGGATCTCACTCGAGTGAGTGTGGTCCCCTGCAGTCATCCTCCCTTCTCCAATAGTCACTTTGCTCAGCCCAATCTTGATAGTATATCCTTTGCTCTTCCTACTTTTGATAGTTCCAACCTTGATTCCCACCTCGCTGTAAATAGCGTGGGTGGAAACCCTCCTCGTATATCTTAGAGTTCCAACCTTGATTCTCCCCCGAATTTGAATAACCTGAGGAAGAACCCTCCTCAACTCTAAACACTCCACTTGTCCCCTTGGGTTTTCCCGCATTCTCCATCATATGCTTTTGCAATAGTTCCATTTGGGTCAATATTTTCTTGATGTTTGCATCCCTTTCTCTTTCCTTATCAAGTTGTTCTTGTGTCATTCTAAAACAAAAAGGAGAGACTTGATCCACTTGAGTGTGTGTACCAAGCTTGATTTATTTTCGTCATGTCATCAAGAAGAAATGAAGCCACCTCAAATGATTGCAACATTATTCCCCCTCGTCCTAATTGATCAACCACTCCTTTATTAACTGAATCAAGACTCCGATAAAAATATTGGAGTAGCAAATCATTTGGTATCCCATGGGTTGGGCATTTAAGTAAGAGTTTCTTAAACCTCACCCACGTTTCATGGATGGGTTCACCCTTCCATCGCTTGAAACCTTGAATGTTGTCTCTAAGTTTCATCATCCTTGATTGGGGAAAGAATCTTACATTGAATGCTATAGTCAGCTCCTCCCATGATGTGATGGAATTGTTCGGTACCTCGGCCAACCACTTGTTAGCCTCGCCCGTTAAACATAGTGGAAATAATCAAAGCCGGATTGACTCTTGTGACATATTATTGAATGAAAATGGGCTACACACCTCTGTAAAATTTCTTACATGCTTATGTGGGTCTTCGTGTTCTAGCCCTTCATAGAGTCCCCTCATTTGGAGGAGATGAAGAGTTGTGCTACAGTGCTAGTGACCTCAAATATTGCATTCCCCTCAGCTTGTGGTATGCAAATTGTTTCACCTGATTGAGATGGGTTGTAAATACTATTGATATCATCGATACCGTCCTGATGACCTGCTTGACTACCATTTACCTCTTCCTCACTCATTTATACTTATATGTAGTCCAACCAACACTAAACAAAGCAATCTAAGCCAATTCAACTACAACCATCAAATTCAAAATCAAATCTTCAATCAAAGAACTCTAATTAACGCTACTCCCCGGCAGCGACGCCATTTTGATTAACGTTTCAAGGACATTTAATCCAATTCTAAGTGTCAACGATCGTTAGTGAGTATATAACCCAACCAACTGAGTTGGGGTCGTTCCCACAGAGAGTAGCTTTCTTTGAATTCAAATACGAAAATATGATGATGACCTTTACAACTGAGCAGCATACCCTTAAGATTTTAATAATCAAATTTTCAGGATGACGTTACCAACACACTTCAAAGTATTACAAGAAACAATCAGATAATTAGAACACACTTGGGGGGTTGACTAACCAACTATTGATTCAACTTAATGGGTGTACATCATTACCGATAATGCTAATTCGTCGCGGGTAGAATGGACTATGAGTAAATCAACTTTCTCTCGAACAATTGCTTTATTTCTGTTGAGTTCTCTCGAACCTCAACACTATCCATAAGCTAACCAACCCACGTTCTCATCAAATCTACTCTTTCGAGCTAGATACAAAGGTTGGGTCTTGGGTTTCACTTTCTCAAGCTGAAACCGTCAAGACCCATTATTAGAATACCAAATCACTACGTTGGTTCTGTACTTCTCTCTCGAGTAAGCACAAAACTCTAAGATCTATCACAACAAAGATGCAATAATGAAGTTAAACCACCATAATAATCTAGACCCGCTTCAAATTAACACAAACAATCGCTAATCGATAACCACCCATTTAGTAGAATGCAACAAAAGGTCACATTGTCAAACCCCCAAGGTTAGGGTTTTAGCCAATCATAGAGAACAGATGAAAATCAACACTTGCCACATTTTCCATAGCTGGGTAAATGAAATTCAAAAGTTAAAATCAACTAAAATCTTCTCTATTACAAAATCTCAATGAAAAACCTTGCTAAAATCACTTGAAATCCACAATGGTAGTGTTTTCTATCTCACACTTGTGTTCCCTCTATTTCAGAATGCCTTCTCTCTTTTGCAAAAATCAATTTATACAAGTCTGATGTGTGGCTGTTTGGGACCAATCGGCGACGTAAGTCGGGCTTCGTCGATCGTTAGGCGATTCACCGATTTTCCTTTATCTCGCCTTCATTTTTCCACCTCTTCTTAGTCCAACCACTATAATTCTAGGCAAGCTAGATAGGAATCACCAAGTGATTCGGTGATACGCCCTTTTTCCTTTCATCTCACCCATTAGCACTTATCTGGATCTCCATCAGTACTTTTGGTGACCTGGTCATCCATCGTCGAAGCGATCGGCGACACGTTGAATGGAATTACTGCTCGCTGAAGCTACTCCTAATTCAGCCTCAGAGTTCTGTAACTTTAGGTGGTGTAGTGGCAACTTAGCGAGTCACCGAGTGACCTCGGCGATCATCAAACTTGTTTTCCCTTCTCTTTTTTGCTCGTGTTGATTCTATTGCCCATTTCTGTCCTAGCTTTGTTCCTCAATCCATGTATCTAAAAATCAATGATTTTATATCCGTTATTAGCACAAAATAAGCATTTGAGGACACTAAATCTATCCTAATAAAGCCCCAAATGAGTCCAACTCTTGGACTCATCAACGCCATATGTTTCTATGAGGTTTGATGTTCTTCCAAATGTGTTACTAGAACCTTTTTCTGTCTTTACTCCTGTTGGTGATTCTATTGTGGCTAACAGGGTCTATAGAAAGTGTCCCATTTCCGTGTCCCATGGAGTTAGTTTTATTGACATGGTAGAGCTTGATATGTCAGATTTTGATTATCATGGGTATGGATTGGCTGCACTCATGTTATGCTTCTTTCGATTGTAGAACTCGTGTAGTCAAGTTTTAGTTCCCGAGTGAGCCTATCCTAGAGTGGAAGGGGGGAAATTGTATGCCTAAGGGTCAATTTGTTTCTTATCTTAAAGTTAGAAATATGAATTTAAGGGTTTGTTTTACCATCTAGGGTGAGGGATGTAGATTTCGAAACCCCTTCTCTTGAGTCGGTCCCCGTTGTTAATGAATTCACAGAAGTGTTCCCACATGATTTACACGGTATTCTTCCCAAGCGGGGAATAGATTTCGGTATTGACCTTCTCCCATATACACAACTTATTTCTATTCCTTCTTACTGTATGGCTCTGATAGAACTTAAAGAGTTTAATGAACAATTGAAAGACTTGTTGGATAAGGGTTTCATCCGACCGAGTATCTCTCCATGGGGTGCTCCAATTTTATTTGTGAAAAAATGGGATGGTTCTTTTCGTATGTGTATCGATTATCGACAATTGAACAAGGTGACTATCAAGAATAAGTATCCTCTCCCAATGATAGATGATTAATTCGACCAAATTCAAGGAGCAAGTTATTTCTCTAAGATTGATCTCTGATCGAGTTATCACCAATTGTGGGTGAAAGATGATGACATTCTGTAGATGACTTTTCAAACCCGGTATGGTCATTATGAGTTTTTGGTAATGTCGCTCTGATTGACTAATGCTCTGGCGGCGTTTATGGATTTGATGAATAGGGTGTTTAGACAATACCTTGACATGTTTGGGATTGTGTTCATTGACGATATTTTGATCTACTCAAGGAGTGAGGATGAGATATTGGTCATTTGAGGATCGTGTTTCAAATTCTGAAGGACCAACAACTTTTTGCAAAGTTTAGCAAATGTGATTTTGGTTAAGGTCCGTAGCTTTCCTTGGTCAAATTGTTTCGTGTAAGGGTATTGAGGTAGATCCTAGGAATACGAATGTGGTCAAGAGTTGGCCTAGACCTCTAACTCCCTTGGACACTAGAAATTTCTTGGGTTTAGCCAGTTACTATAAAAGGCTTGTTGAGGGTTTCTCTTCAATTGCCTGTCATTTGATAGCTTTGACACAAAGAAGGTTAATTTCCTATGGTCTGATTTATGTGAAAGAGTTTCTAAGAGTTGAAGGATAGACTTACATCTGCCCTGGTGTTGACTTTACCGGAAGGGACGAATGGTTTTGTGGTTTATTGTGATGCCTCGAGAATTAGGCTAGGGTGTGTACTTAAGCAAAATGGGAAAGTTATTGCATATGCCTCAAAGCAACTTAAAATCCATGAGAAGAATTATCCTACTCACTACCTTGAGTTAGCGATAGTCGTTTTTGCCTTAAAGATTTGGGGACACTATTTGTATGTAATACATGTTGATGTGTTTACAGACCACAAGAGTTTGCAATATGTGTTTAATCAAAAAGATCTTAATCTTCGCCAATGATGGTGGCTTGAGTTATTGAAGGATTATGACATGAGTGTTCTTTATCATCCCGGTAAAGCTAATGTGGTAGGTTGCACTTAGTCAATTGTCTATGGGTAGTGTTGCTCATATTGTAAAAGAAAAGAAAGAGTTTCGTCGAGATGTTCATAGATTGGCTCGACTAGGTGTTCAATTGGTGGACTCCACTAAAGGTGGTGTTATGGTTCATAATGGTTCCGAATCGTCTTTTGTGACGGATTTAAAAGCCAAGCAAGGTCATGAACTAATTTTGGTAGAATTGAAAGAGGTGGTGCTTAAGAAATCCATTGAGGCTTACTCCCTAGAGGGAGATGGGGTACTTAGATACCAAGGTCAATTATGTGTTCCAAATGTGGATGACTTGAGGGAACATATTTTAGCAGAAGCCCATAGTTCACGGTATTCCATTCACCTGGGAGGCACCAAGATGTATCGTGATTTACTGGAGGTCTATTAGTGGTATGGGATGAAGAAGGATATTGCAGGATTTGTGGCTAAGTGTCCAAATTGCCAACAAATGAAAGTTGAGCATCAGAAATTGGGACGTTTGTGTCAAGATATTAATATTCCTACTTGGAAGTGGGAAGACTTGAATATGCACTTTATAGTTGGTTTGCCTCGCACCCGGCGACACATGATTCGATTTAGATAATAGTTGATTAGGTGACGAAATCGACTTATTTCCTTCCCGTCAAGGTTTCCAACTCGGTGGAGGACTATGAAAAGTTGTTATTGAGAGAAATGGTAAATTTTCATGTAGTGCCTTTGTCCATTATTTTCGATCGTGGTACCCAATTCATTTCTCAGTTTTGGAAGTCCTTCCAAAAGGGGCTTGGCACTAAGGTTAAGCTTAGCATGACTTTTCATCCCCAAAACAATGGGCAAGCGGAGCGTTCGAACCAAACTTTGGAAGATTTGTTAAGGGCTTGTGTGATCGATTTTAAGGGCAATTGGGACGACCATTTACTATTGATTGAGTTTGCTTACAATAACAATTATCACTCAAGTATCGATATGGCTCCATTTGAGGCCTTATATGGTAGGATGTGTAGATATCCTATAAGCTGGTTTGAGGTGGGTGAATTTGCCCTAATAGGTCCCGAATTGGTACAAGAAGCCATGGAGAAAGTTTGACTTATAAGGGAAAAGTTGAAAACGACTCGAAGTCGGCAAAATTCTTATGCCGTTGTAAGAAGAAAGGATCTAGAGTTTGAGGTTAACGATTGAGTTTACTTAAAAATCTCACCCATGAAGGGTGTAATGAGGTTTGAAAGTAGGGGAAGCTTAGTCCTCGGTATGTAGGCCCATATTAGGTTTAGAGTTGTATTGGTAAGGTTGCTTATGAGTTAGACTTGCCAAATGAGTTGGCAATAGTGTATCCTATTTTCCTTGTCTCTATGCTTAAGAAGTGTGTTGGTGATCGACCTCCTTAGTTCCACTAGAAGTGTTGGGAGTTGATGAAAGTCTTTCATATGAAGAAGTTCCGGTCGAGATTTTGGATCAGCAAGTTAAAAAGTTGAGGAACAAGGAAATCGCTTCCGTGAAGGTATTATGGAGGAATCAGTTAGTTGAGGGTGCTACTTGGGAGGCTGAAGCCAATATCATATCCCGATATCCTCATCTCTTTCCTTCTACTCTATTCTAGCTTTAGGTAATGAGTTCCTATTGGTTTGTCCTTGTTTTGGGAGTCATGTGTTTTTATGTGTTCCATGATTTCCTTATGTTATGCATATTCATGAAAACTTATGTTTTGAAAGAAAATGAGTTTATATGATTGATTTTCCTCATGTTGTTGTGCATTGAGTATGAGTTGCCTATAGACTTCATAAAATGAGTTGATGAACATTCTTTAGCTATGTTTTTTGAGATCGAATTGGATATGAGCTCCATGAGATTATGTTGAACATGCTTTTAGCTTGGAGAAGGTAGTTCCTCCTTGAAAATGAGTAATGTTGAAAATTCATGCATACTGGGTTGCTAGATGTTGTTCCTACTTTCTTATAATGCATATGAGTATGATTAGCATGGAGTTGATGTTTCCTCTTTATTTATGTTTATTGCATGCATAATGGGAAGATAGAGCTAGTTTCACCTCTCTTATGATGTTTTGAGAACGTCCTAGCTTGTAGTCGGTAGTTTCGCCTTGGTTGTATACATTGCATTGTAGGTTGGGTTGTTAGCTTCTCTCCTACTCTTTTAGAATCAATTTGAATCTCATTCGAGGATGAATGGGCCCAAGGGGGAGATATTCTAACACTTTGGATTCAAAAGAGGGAAGCCTGGAGAAATTTCAGTAGTTCCAGGTGCCATCCACGGCTTGCAGGTTGGACCATGGACCGTAGGTGGGTCTGTGGATTGGCCATTCAAAAATGGTCCAACGTGGGAACCACGACTACACCTACAGACCGTCGGTGGGTCCACGGTCCATGGTCCAGGGGTCCGTAGGTCGACCAAAAATCTCTAACCACTGACCTTGGTCCACCAGGACGAGTCTTGGGTCAGACCATGGTCCGTCGATTGGTAGGTCGGTGATAGCCGACAGTTACTTCAGGAGTAGTGGTCTTTTATTGATTATTTAGTTTCTATACTATGTCATTTTTCCTTTGACTAAGACCTATATAAGCGTTTTCAACCCCTAATTCACAAAAGAAAACCAAATCTCCTCTCCAAATATTTCTCTCTCTACAAAGTTGAAGAAAAAGAAAATTCAGCCTAGGGTTTCAAGTCAAGATCTCAATTTCTCCATTGAAGGCTACATTTTGGATTTAAGGTATGATTATTTTCATTCATGGAGTTCCTAAATTCCTCTATTTCAAAAGGTAGAATTCCCCAATTGAGTTAGGGTTTTCTTCAATTATCATGGGTTCTTTTCATTGTTAATTCTATTGATTTAATTGTGATCTCTTATGCATGAATTGATGAAATATGATGATTTTCCCATGATCCCATGTTATACCATGTTTTCAAGTTATAAATTATATGATGTGGGATTTTGATCTTCAAGGTAGAGTTTTATGAAATTGAGTATGTATTGCAAGCTTTACATGTATTTATTATGAAATCCATATCTAACCCATGTTTTATAAGTGTTGATGATTGAAAGTGGTTTTTGAACCTCAAGAGGTAAATTATGGACTTATGCATTTTCTAATGAAATCTATGCAATTGTTTTAAGGATGCTTTGAGAGTAAAGTACCAATGATGGTGTTGTGTTGTGAAAGGATATTCTCGCTAACACATAATAGCGTGATGTAAAAGGTTTTCTCACATAGAAAGGATTCTTAGGATGAAAGGCTTTCTCACCTAATTGAATCAAAGAGTAAGAGTTATCCTAATGAACTAGCTTGGATTGGTTGTCCAATGGAACCTTTCCATGATTAATGAAGTCAAGTAAGAAATGACTATTCCATGGGATTTATGCTTAGCACCGAATGGATATTGATGATGGAATGGAAGCTCTCCCGTTAGTAGAGGCTGGATTTCTAGAAACACTCTAATGATATGGAAGCTCCCCTGTTAGTAGAGTCTGATTTTCTAGTAGCAATCTTCTTATCTATTAACTATGTGCCCCTATAGGTTGATTAGCTAGTGGATCCACTTAAGCTAGAAGTTATGGTTCTTACTTTAGCAAGTAGGAAAACCTTTTTCGGTGAGGGAGACACCGGGGGATCATGTTAGAGCTCACATGGTCTCTATGTCGGTTAAGGCTAATTCCCCACAAGGAATAATGAACTAAGGTTACTTCAAGAAGTATCACATATGAGTTCAAAGGTTTTAAAGATGAAGT
Source organism: Solanum stenotomum (assembly GCF_019186545.1). Classification (NCBI taxonomy): domain Eukaryota; kingdom Viridiplantae; phylum Streptophyta; class Magnoliopsida; order Solanales; family Solanaceae; genus Solanum; species Solanum stenotomum. Next base: position 53,494,151 of record NC_064284.1, read on the forward strand.
TAGCTTAAATTGACCATGATTTATGACTTATATGTTATAACTCTTTTATATCATGTTTAGCTTGGTCGATTGCATGTCATGAAATGAAATGTTCCTTTTTAGCATGATTTAAATTTTTTATGCATGGCTATCATACTTGGTACATTGTTTTGTACACAGACTCTTGCCTACATTTCCCCAAATGTAGGGTCCGGCAGTCAAGGTACTCAGTTTCGTGGCTAGAGGTAATTGGCTTGACATATTCTGAGCTTTGGTGAGTCCTCATGCTATGAGGACAGAGTTTATTGTTTAGTTCCATTTCATGTATTTTTTCTTTTTAACATGATGTATGGGCTAGCTCAACTTCATTCTATTGTATTCGATGGCTATGATGAGACAAGTGTATTAGACTTTTGCCTTCGTTTATAAAATGTTTTGGACTTAGTTCGACATGAATCCTATGAAGTCATTCATGCCCATAATTCCACATGAATCCTATGAAGTGTGTATCCTTGAGATGAGTAGTTTCGTCGAGTTCTTGAGTTCTAAGTTTCCATATTGCTATTAAGATCCTTGAGTTAAGTCGTTCATGTCCATAATTCCGCATGAACCCGATGAAATGAGTTATAAATCTTGAGAAGCTTTTTACAGCCAACACTTGAGTTTTAAAATGAGTTTTGAGAAAGAATTTCTAAAACATGATTAGTATGAAAATCGAGTCTACCATCAATGTTTAAGTAGTATGGTATCTAGATATACCATCAATGTTTATGCAGTATGACTTCTCGAGTCATCAATGATCATATTAGAATATGATTTTGATTTATTTTTGAGAAAGAGCTTTCATGTATGAATTGAGTAAGTGTATAAAGGAACTAAATATTCCCAAAGGTATCAATTTTTACATTGATAAAGGAGAAACTTTGATTTCTAAATGAGTTATGAGTTCAAAGATGTTTCAAGAGTAATTACCTTTTTTAAGAGGATAGCTTGAGCAATTATCTCAAACAGTGGAATAGTATGTTTTTAAAAATTGAGCATGAGTATATATTATGGGGAGTATTATTGAGCACCGATTTGGGGATGAGTTTAGACAACTCATATTCTTCATAAATGAAGTGTACCAACATGAATACATTGTCACACCACCGATCTGATTAAGACGGACAGGCACCCGATGTCTAAATGGCCCGGGAGAACCAACTTACAACCTGTACTTACCATACATTTAACTATGATAACTATGAAGCTATGACAAGCTTATATGCCCTGTAGTGATAAAAGACCGACACAGACAGGCCCAAAACTTATGTACAACACTTGGCCGTGGAGGCCACAATTGTTAAGAGACAAGACACAACCAAACTTTATACATTAGTCTACAAAGCCTCTACAAGATAGACAACCTTAGTTTAGGTCGGGACAAGGCCCCGCCTTACCCTTAACTACTATACGGTAACAAAATAGATGCCAAAGACTCGATTAAGCCCCGAATCAACTTGGAGCTCACCAATAGCAGCTGAGTGTCCTGTGCTCCTACTGGGGAGGTCTACTAGCTGGAGTACCTATGGCTGCAGCATGATATGCAGCGTCCCCCGAGAGGGACGCCAGTACGAAGAATGCACTTAATATGTAAGGCAATAACATATGTAAACAAGAGCTCAATTGAAATCAAGTATCAATATGTAACTGCATAGATTAGATTAAAGACCACCCTTGTTGCTGTTGTGAGATCATGTACATTATATTCTTTTCTGTAAATTTTCTTTGCATTGCGATCTCTGTAAAGCATGTGATACAAATAACCAACTGATCAGTGGTAAAAGAGGATGACCCATGCTAGGCATTTTAACCCCTGAGATGCTGTCCTCAAATATATAAATTTGGGATCGACCCATGCTAGGCTTTCGCCCATAGGCTGCCACCCTTACACATATACCGCTTCATATAGTTTCTTTAATCTTTGAGATTGTTATTTTGGTGGTCATAATTAATTTTGAGCATCAGAACTGTGGATCAGTAGTAGGAAACATGTGAATATGCACTTAGGGCAATAACAATAACACAAGATGGAAATGTAACACTAATGAATTACATAAGAGCTCAAATGACACAATGGACCTCATTTGATTGACAAGAGGAATCACAAAGCTACTGCTGAAATTACCCTTTTCTCATACCAATACTTGGAAAAGTAAAGATGCACATATATTGAAGCAATTCGACACACTAAGGAGAGGGGAACTATTGTTAGCTGTGTTTGGGATTGTACGCTGCCACTGTGTCTTTTACTTGAAAGAGCACTTAGGAAGCTCACTTGTTGGTAGTGACACAAGCAGAGTTCATGCCAAATAATATAGAATCGAATAGCCTTATATACCTTGCTGTACCACTCAGATAGTACAACGAATTAACCTCCTTCCTTTTCAATTATTAATCTACAATGAAATAAGTAACACAATTAATATTAGTAGCTAACCAACAGATTGGGTTACTTAAACTTGGCAAATAGTAATCAGGCAGCAAACCCATACTTATCAAACCGATGGTATGCATTCCACCCCTTCTCCTTTAATAACGTCATATACAATACGACCTTCTAATAAGGTCCCGTGAAACTCCTCGGGCTTTATAACATATGGAAAACAGTATATAAAGGGGTTGCAGGCAGCAAGCTCATGCAACGACCAATTAGATACTGCACCCTTTACCGTTTTATCCTTTAACAAGTTCTAATGACTTCTGCACATGCGTCCTTATGTTACTATACATAAATCAGTTTCTAAACATCAGAATGTGGCAGTAGCAATATCAACTCACGGTTTCCGACCACTGTCCCTTGAGCATCCAACTAACATTACATTTAAAATGCTCAAATGGGCTAACAATTGAGTTAAAGGGGACTCCCCTCCATGGCTGTCCCAGCATGCACAATCAACCAGAACATTCTCCAATCTCACACCATGTAAAAGGAACAATTCTCAGCTCATTAACACATATCAAATCCGCTAACCGATTAAAGCACAAAAGAGGGATGAAAAAATTAACATATGGCAGTAGCCTTACCTTAAGGTGAAATCAGTTCCTCCTCTTGAATTTCTTAAGATGGGAGATGTTACACCAACTTGTACTTGAAAAATAAAGGGTTTTCTCAGATTTTTAATGGTGAATTTGCAGGCTAGCACTTTGGAGCTTCTAGGGTTTCTTTTGGGAGTAAATTGCTGTAGAACAAGTGAGAGATATATGAAATGAATTTCATTCTCTTAAGGGTCCTTTATGGACGTTTTTACATTAAGAAAAATGTAGAAATATCTAGTCCCTCACTTTAAGTAAGCAGGTGCATCACTTTCTTAATTTCTGCCACAAGTTCTTTAAGTAGTTGCATCACCTAGTTGCCCTTTTCTTTTAAATTGCAGTCCACATATTTCCTAAGTAGGTGCTTCACCTACTTACCACTTATTTAAGTAGGTCAGCAGTTAATCAACCATTAAGAACCTATGTCATCCTTTCTACGTAAGCTACACATGTACGTGAGTAACTTAATTACGTAAGATATCCGAATCAGTAGCTTAAGCAAGTAGGTTTATTACTATGACAAATAATAATTTACTTACTCTATTTAGCCTCAAGCCTCTTTCGAATATTGTCAAACCTCTTTCAAACCCTCACTATTCACATAGAACTAGTATATGCAAAATATGGGACGTTACATCCTCCCCTCCTTAGGAACATTCGTCCTCAAATGTTTGCCTAATTATTCAGCTCCAATCAAGTTCAATCAAGCCTATGTTGAATTCTACTGTTAGCCACATAATACGCACAGACTTATACTTACTTGTTTCTGTCTCAACTCAGCACTTTGACCCTTCTCCTCGGATTGAAATAAATGAGGATATTTGGACTTCATTCCTTCTTTCGCCTCCCATGTAACTTCTTCAACTTGTCGGTTTCTCCATAGTACTTTTACAGAAGCTACTTCTTTATTTCTTAGTTTCTTAACTTGTCGATCCAAAATTGCGATGGGTACTTTTTCGTAAGTGAGATCTTCTGTAATGCGTACATCTTCCGTAGGAGTGATACGAGATGGGTCGCCTATGCATTTTTGAAGCATTGAGACATGAAATACTGTATGGACTGTTGAGAGCTCTTGAGGTAGCTCTAACTCATACGCGACTTGACCAACTCTTCGAAAATACCCAATCTCCTATGAAAAATTCTAGTCCTCTCCTTCTATTATCTGCATATGATTTGTGTCGGCTTTGAGCTGTTGCTAATCGTTGTTGTATCACCTCAACTTTTTCCATAGCTTGATTAACAAGATCTGGCCCAAATAAGGCAGTTTCGCCCGCTTCAAACCATCCGATCGGTGACCTGCACTTTCTCCCATATAACGCTTCATAAGGTGCCATTCTGATACTTGAATGGTAGTTGTTGTTGTAAGCAAACTCAATAAGCGGCAAATGATCATCCCAACTACCTTTGAAGTCTAATATACAAGCTCGCAACATATCCTCAAGTGTTTGGATTGTACGTTCTGCCTGACCATCCGTTTGAGGGTGAAAGTCTATGCTTAAATTCACTTGCGTTCCCAAACTCTTCTGAAATGACTTCCAAAAGTTCGCGGTGAATTGAGCTCCTCTATCAGATATAATAGAGATTGGCACTCCATGTAGCCGAACTATCTCTTTAATATACAACTTTGCATACTCTTCAACTGTATAAGTAGTCTTGACTGGTAAGAAGTGCGCTGCTTTGGTGAGTCTATCAACAATCACCCATATGGAATCAAACTTCCGAAATGAGCGAGGCAAACCAGTGACAAAATCCATATTAATCATATCCCACTTCCAAATTGGAAGTTCTATACGCTGCATATAACCTCCAGGCTTCTGGTGCTCTAGTTTAACTTGTTGACAATTTGGACATTGAGCTACAAATTCTGCAATGCTCTTCTTCATGTTACCCCACCAATATACTTCTTTCAAGTCATGATACATTTTTGTTGATCCCGGATGGACAGAATATCTTGAATGATGAGCTTCCGTCATAATCCTCCTTCTTAGTCCATCTATGTTAAGTACACACAATCTGTTTTGGCATTGAAGTACTCCCTCTTCTGTAAGCTCAAATGCCTTTGTCATACCTTGTTGTACATTCTCCTTAAGCTGTAATAGGATAGGATCCGTGTACTACTTCTCTTTCACCTCCGCTACAAATGAGGATTCTGCAGCATTTTGCACAATAACTCCTTCATCTGGAGATTCAAGAAGGCGAACCCCCAAGCTAGCTAATTGACGTAGATCCTTAGTTATTTGCTGCCTTCCTATGGACTGCTCATAAGTGCTTGCTATCATTTTACGACTTAAAGCATCAGCTACAACATTTGCCTTCCCGGGATGATACAATATATCAATGTCATAATCTTTTAATAACTCAAGCCACCTTCGTTGCCTCAAATTCAGATCCTTTTGCTTAAAGATGTATTGCAAACTCTTGTGATCAGTATATATATCAACGTGAACACCATACAAGTAGTGGCGCCAATCTTCAAAGCAAACACAACTGCTACTAGCTCTAGATCATGGGTTGGATAGTTTTTCTCATGTGACCGCAACTACCTTGAGGCATAAGCTATCACCTTACCATGCTGCATCAACACACATCCTAAGCCCACTCCCGATGCATCACAATACACTACGTACCCTTCCGTGCCTTCTAGAAGTACCAATACAGGTGTAGAAGTCAATTTATTCTTCAGTTCTTGGAAGCTTCTTTCACATGCATCGATCCACTGGAACTTGACTTTTTTTTGTGTTAGTTTTGTTAATGGTGCGGAAATAGAAGCAAATCCTTCAACAAACCTTCTATAATATCCAGCTAGCCCAAGGAAACTACGAACCTCCATAGGTGTTGTAGGTCTTGGCCAATTCTTCACAGCTTCTATCTTTTGGGTATCAACCCTTACTCCTTCGTCAGATACAATATGACCCAAAAATGTCACAGATCTTAACCAAAACTCACATTTAGAGAACTTTGCGTACAACTTTCGATCACGAAGAATCTGTAGCACCTGCCGCAAGTGATTAGTATGGTCCTCTTCAGATCTTGAATACACTATAATGTCATCTATAAATACTATCACGAACACATTCAAAAATGGCTTGAACACCCTATTCATCAAATTCATAAAAGCTGCTGGTGCATTTGTTAGCCCGAATGACATAACTAAAAATTCGGAATGACCATACCGTGCTCGAAAAGCCGTCTTGGGTATATCTTGATCTCTGACCCTTACTTGGTGATAACCTGACCTCAAGTCAATTTTTGAAAAGCACTTAGCACCCTGTAACTGATCAAACAAATCATCAATTCTTGGGAGGGGATATTTGTTCTTAATCGTTACCTTATTCAACTCTCGGTAATCAATACACATTCTCAATGAGCCATCTTTCTTGCGTACAAATAAAACTGGTGCTCCCCAACAGGACATACTCGGCCTTATGAATCCTTTTTCTAACAAATCATTTAATTGTTCCTTCAACTCCCGTAATTCTGCCGGGGCCATTCTATATGGAGGAATGGAGATAGGTTGAGTATCTGGAATTATATCAAACCAAACTCTACTTCTCGTTCTGGAGGCAAACCTGGAAGATCTTCAGGAAATACATCAGGAAATTCATTTACCACCAGAACAGATTGAAGAGTTGGTGGATCTGCATCTATATTTCTTACTCTTACTAAATGGCATATGTAGCCTTTGAACATCATCTTCTTCGCCTTAAAATAAGAAATAAACTTACCTCTTGGCGCCCCAATATTACCTTTCCATTCAAGGACTACCTCTTTTGGAAAATGGAAATGCACCATCTTAGTTCGACATTCTACTGTAGCATAACAAGAAGCTAACCAATTCATACCCATTATGACATCAAAATCAACCGTTTCTAGTTCAACAAGGTCAGCTAATGTATTACGACCACAAACAGTTACTATGCACTTTCGATAGACTCTTCTAACTATAATAGATTCACCAATCGGTGTAGACACTTCAATTGGTTTAACCAATAATTCTGGTGTTCTTTTGAACTTTGCAGCAATCAATGGAGTTAGTGTAGACCCCGGATCAATTAATGCATATACAATATGTGAAAAGATGGCTAATGTACCTGTAACCACATCCGGTGAAGCCTCCAAATTTTGTCGATTCCCTAGGGCATACGTGCGATTTTGAACTCCACTAAAACTAGCTGCCCCTCTAACACCTCTACCACGACCTGCAGGCATTTGTACACCCCTGCCTAAAGAAGGAACTGATGAAGACGATGCAGCAATCGATCCAGCAGGTTGTGCCATACCACCCACGCCCCTTTGAGGGCAATTTCTCATCATGTGTCCCGATGTACCACACCAAAAACAAGCATCTGTCCCAAACCTACATGTGCCTAGGTGATTTCTCATGCATTGTATACAAAGTTGTCGAGGAGGTCTTGATTGGCTCGTACTTCCCTGCTCGTGGTGCCCCGCTGTTCTTGATCTTTGGCTTTCACCTCTTTGCCCAAACTGATCGCCCCTAGACCCTCGGGGTGGATCACAAGCTGTAGAGTAGGAAAATGATGGCCTAGGCGGTCTATTAGAAAATCGAGGCTTAAATTCACCTTGAGATTGGGTAAACTGCCCCGTAGATTTGGCCCTCTTGGACTGCTCTCTTTCCGACACTTGTGCCCTTCTTCTTTGCCTTTGATCCTCCAAATTTTGTGCAAAAGCTTGCATCCTCGCTATATCCATGTCTTTATTCAAAGAAGCAATGGTACAATCTCTAACCAAATATGAATCTAATTTGTCCACATATCGATGAACTCTATCCTCCATAGTAGACACTACATTAGGAGCATACCTGGATAAAGAATTAAACTTGAGACTGTACTCCCTCACGCTCATATTCCCTTGGTGGAGATTTAAAAACTTATCTGCACGGGCCTCTCGGATCTCCAATTGTAGATAATGGTCAAGAAATGCCTTTTTGAACTATTTCCTACTAGCTAAAGGTGCATCTGTAACCCTTGATTCCTTCCAAGCTTCATACCACAATATAGCCATACCCCTAAGTCTATATGTTGCTAGCTCAACTGCTTCTTTACCACTTACATCCATAACATCCAAAGTTCGTTGAATCTAATCAATAAAGTCTTGTGGATCTTCTTTAGGATCTGACCCGGTGAATGATAAAGGGTCCAAATTAAGAAAATCACGTATCCGCGTACTAGCAGCCCTATCTGCACCACTCATACCAGCAATTGGACCTTCTTGCCTTTGCCCTTGGCCAGCAACTATATGAGTCAATAATTGGACTGCATTCTTTAAATCTTGCTCAGTAGTATTAATAGGGGGTTCTCGAGGTGCTGCTTCCCTCCTTAAATCATCTGGAGATGGAGGAGTCGGGGAAGTCTGTGATAGAGACTCATTTTGAGCCTCACTTTGATCAGCTTGTCTAGGTAATGATTGGCTACTCCCTTCTCTGGCAGCCACATCTATTTGCTTGCTTGTATTTTTACTCCTTCTCGTAATCGACATTTTTGCTATAATAAAACAATTTAGAGGTTAGATATAATCCACCTACAATATGGCTCTATCGCACGATCTAGAAGATGAAACAATAGAAACAACTCCTACATGTGCCGTAGCCTCCTATTTATAGATATGGTGCACAACACATCCATAAGCAAGACTCTACATATACACGACTTTGTAGACTCCCTAGGATGACCTGCTCTGATACTATTTTTGTCACGCCTCAAATCTAATTAAGACAGACAGACACCCGATGTCTAAATGGCCCGGGAGAACCAACTTACAACCTGTACTTACCATACATTTAACTATCATAACTATGAAGCTATGACAAGCTTATACGCCCTGTAGTGATAAAAGACCGACATAGACAGGCCCAAAACTTATGTACAACACTTGGCCGTGGAGGCCACAATTGTTAAGAGACAAGACACAACCAAACTTTATACATTAGTCTACAAAGCCTCTACAAGATAGACAACCATAGTTTAGATCGGGACAAGGCCCCGCCTTACCCTTAACTACTATACGGTAACAAAATAGATGCCAAAGACTCGATTAAGCCCCGAATCAACTTGGAGCTCACCAATAGCAGCTGAGTGTCCTGTGCTCCTACTGGGGAGGTCTACTAGCTGGAGTACCTGTGGCTGCAGCATGATACGCAGCGTCCCCCGAGAGGGACGTCAGTACGAAGAATGTACTGAATATGTAAGGCAATAACATATGTAAACAAGAGCTCAATTGAAATCAAGTATCAATATGTAACTGCATAGATTAGATTAAAGACCACCCTTGTTGCTGTTGTGAGATCATGTACATTATATTCTTTTCTGTAAATTTTCTTTACATTGCGATCTCTGTAAAGCATGTGATACAAATAACCAACTGATCAGTGGTAAAAGAGGATGACCCATCTAGGCATTTTAACCCCTGAGATGCTGTCCTCAAATATATAAATTTGGGATCAACCCATGCTAGGTGCCCCTAGGCTGCCACCCTTACACATATACCGCTTCATATAGTTTCTTTAATCTTTGAGATTGTTATTTTGGTGGTCATAATTAATTTTGAGCATCAGAACTGTGGATCAGTAGTAGGAAACATGTGAATATGCACTTAGGGCAATAACAATAACACAAGATGGAAATGTAACACTAATGAATTACATAAGAGTTCAAATGACACAATGGACCTCATTTGATTGACAGGAGAAATCACAAAGCTACTGCTGAAATTACCCTTTTCTCATACCAATACTTGGAAAAGTACAGATGCACATATATTGAAACAATTCGACACACTAAGGAGAGGGGAACTATTGTTAGCTGTGTTTGGGATTGTACGCTGCCACTATGTGTCATTTACTTGAAAGAGCACTTAGGAAGCTCACTTGTTGGTAGTGACACAAGCAGAGTTCATGCCAAATAATATAGAATCGAATAGCCTTATATACCTTGCTGTACCACTCAGATAGTACAACGAATTAACCTCTTTCCTTTCCGATTATTAATCTATAATGAAATAAGTAACACAATTAATATTAGTAGCTAACCAACAGATTGGGTTACTTAAAATTGGCAAACAGTAATCAGGCAGCAAACCCATACTTATCAAACCGATAGTATGCATTCCACCCCTTCTCCTTTAATAACGTCATATATAATACGACCTTCTAATAAGGTCCCGTGAAACTCCTCGGGCTTTATAACATATGCAAAACAGTATATAAAGTGGTTGCACGCAGCAAGCTCATGCAACGACCAATTAGATGGTACGTTACTGCACCCTTTACCGTTTTATCCTCTAACAAGTTCTAATGACTTATGCACATGCCTCCTTATGTTACAATACACAAATCAGTTTCTAAACATCAGAATGTGGCAGCAGCAATATCAACTCACGGTTTCCGACCACTGTCCCTTGAGCATCCAACTAACATTACATTTAAAATGCTCAAATGGGCTAACAATTGAGTTAAAGGGGACTCCCTTCCATGGCTGTCCCAACATGCACAATCAACCAGAACATTCCCCAATCTCACACCATGTAAAAGGAACAATTCTCAGCTCATTAACACATACCAAATCCCCTAACCGATTCAAGCACAAAAGAGGGATGAAAAAAATTAACATATGGCAGTAGCCTTAACTTAAGGTGAAATCAGTTCCTCCTCTTGAATTTCTTAAGATGGGAGATGTTACACCAACTTGTACTTGAAAAATAAAGGGTTTTCTCAGTTTTTTAATGGTGAATTTGCAGGCTAATACTTTGGAGCTTCTAGGGTTTCTTTTGGGAGTAAATTACTGTAGAACAAGTGAGAGATATATGAAATGAATTTCATTCTCTTAAGGGTCCTTTATGGACGTTTTTACATTAAGAAAAATGTAGAAATATCTAGTCCCTCACTTTAAGTAAGTAGGTGCATCACTCCCTTTATTTCTGCCACAAGTTCTTTAAGTAGTTGCATCACCTAGTTGCCCTTTTCTTTTAAATTGCAGTCCACATATTTCCTAAGTAGGTGCATCACCTACTTACCACTTATTTAAGTAGGTCAGCAGTTAATCTACCATTAAGAACCTATGTCATCCTTTCTATGTAAGCTACACATGTACGTGAGTAACTTAATTACGTAAGATATCCGAATCAATAGCTTAAGCAAGTAGGTTGATTACTATGACAAATTATACTTTACTTACTCTATTTAGCCTCAAGCCTCTTTCGAATATTATCAAACCTATTTCAAACCCTCACTACTCACATAGAACTAGTATATGCAAAATATGGGACGTTACATACATGATCATACTTTTTAGATGAATCCTAAATGCCTTCGGACAGAGTTTAGTGGTGCCACTTAGTTGAGGTATCCTATACCCCGGTAAGGTATAGGACAGTTCAAGCAGTGTGGGTGAGACACTGTATCATCACGTAGCTCATAGTGATGGTTGTTGGTTAGAGAATCTCCCAAATAAGAATAAATAATATTTTATTGTATTTTTATACAACATTGAGTTTTATCTCTTGTTTTATAATGTTTTAAATATTGCATCTATCATGGTTGTTTTGTATTGAGTTGAGTTGAGGTGAGTATTTCTTCTATCCTGGCCAGTTCAGTTAGTTATTGCTTTAGTCATCCAAGCCAATCAATTTTTTTTAATGTTTTTGAGCTTATGTTATAAGTTTTCAAGATTTGAATCTTTTGAAGTTTATAAGTTATACGTATAAGTTATAACTTGTAATTTAAATAACTGAAGTTTGTAATTTTAAAAAATTAAATAAACAAAAAAGAATGCTAATAAAAGACTAAAACAATGACACAAATTAAAAAAATCAATCCAATTTACTCAAATTTGTATTACAATGACAATTTACATCTCTGAGTAGAGTCCCTAATTTATGCAGCCACCTTCTAGGAAGGGTTCTGTTTCAACTAAGCCTCGAATGTAATACTAATAGTTGTATAGTCCTATAAAGCCTTTCTCTAAACTGAGCTATAGATTGACCATTATCAACTACTGGTCTTGGTAAAGATCGTTGACGATCTTGAAATTTCATGCCATCGTCACTACCACATCCAATGGCTGCATCTATGAAAAAGTCATATTGACTATCTAACTTTGAAAGTCCTTGATTTTTTCGCTCAGCATTTATTCAATCTCTAAACAACATCGATATCTCCAAAGTGTCTTTTGCTAACGAATATCTGTGGTCTCCAATTTGAAATCTTATCGCGCAAAGCTGCCTCTGAAGCTACTGATGATCCTTGAATTGCAAGCACATCCTTCACCATTCTACTAACTTTTGGAAATTGAGTTCCACGAGCCCTCCACCAGTTCAGTAGTTGTGGTATACCTTCCTCATTTTTAATATTATCCGAACACTGTTCAAGATATTTAACAAATTCACATTTATTAGAAGAAGCAAGACCAAGTTCATGTTTCGTTCTACCATGGGCACCTACCCGAGAAATAGAAATTTGAGAATTTTCAACATTTTCTAAAAAACAATATCTATCATACATTTCTTTAGAAAATAATTTGATACTGTTTTGACATGTTATCAAATCAGGTTTCTCATCTGGTTGAATATCTAAATTTTGATAAATGCATTCAACTAAATTTTTTGCACCGTATTCTTTATATTCATGGTTAAAAAGAAATGCATTTAAATAAATTTGAGGGATTGGAAAAAAATATTTCTTAAATTTTGTAATCATAGCTTCAATAGCATTTGTAAATAAATTTGTTTTATATACATAAAAGAGAGATGAAATCTCACATACATGTATTAAAATTTCAGAAATAGTAGGATAATACATTTCATAAATTTTTTTTAGTAGCATCATAAAATGATTTCAAAAATATTCTAAGTTCATTTACTTCAGTCCAATCACTATCATTAAGTTTTAAATCAAGATAAGCATTATGAGCATTAAATTGCATAGTAATCGGTTTTCTATATGCATAAGCCTTCAAGCATATCATAAAAGGAATTCCATCTAGTTTTTCCATCTAGTTTTTACATGCTTTGGAACTTTTCTAAACTGAAGTTTACAAGCATTGCAAAACTCTTTAAATTGATTAATTCTACTACTACTATGCTTATGAAAAATAAAAGAACAAGTATTTTCAACTTTATCACAACTTTTTTCAAATAATTTCACACCATCACCAACAACCATATATAATATATGCGCAACACATCTAACATGAAATATATATTTACTAATAGGACAAAGTCTAGGTTCTAGCATATTAATATCATTTAAATTAGCAGAAAAATTATCTAAAGTAACACTAATGATTTTATCACAAAGATCGAAAAAGTCTAAAATTTCTAACACAGTAGTAGCAATATGAATTCCAGTTTTTTAATGTTCACATATTTTATAACTGATAATTCTTTTTTGTAAATTCCAATTATAATCAATCCATTGCGCAGTAACAGTTAAATAATCAAAATCATTAGGACTGCAATCCATATCAGTGGTAATAGCAACTCCATATCAGTGGTAATAGCAACTCTACAATCCATTATTTCAAAATAGGTACGCAAATATTGAAAATATTTTTCTAGAAATTCAAAAATATCTCTTTTTATCATGCTTCTTTATAAACCATCAAAATTAGGATTATATGTATCACGAAAATATATGCAATAAAACCCGAATGTTCTCCAAAACTAAAAGGTAAACCATAAACAACAACCATTTTAGCAAAATTTTCAGGATCACGATCCTTATTATAGGGTCGATGTGTAAGAGGACCACTTGGGTTTGAAGGATATAGATCACCTTGAACCAAATTTGACCCTCTAACTGTGCTCCAACGCTAGAATCTTCACAAGCACCAAGAGAAGATAAATATGCAAACCACTCCACACATGTGATTTTAAAGTACGTTGTACCTTGGTCTTACCCCTACTTGGAACAATAGGGGGATGACTAGTTTCAATCGGAGATTTGTCCTGAGGTAGAGCTTCGGTATTGTTGAGGTCGGGACTAGTCAGATTATCATCTGAATCTACTTCTTCATCAATTTCTACTTCTTCATTTTATTGTCTATTACCAGAATGTCTTTCATAAACCTCTTCGAGAATTATAGGAGTATCCAAATTAATTTCTATAGGACTGAGACAAGAAAAACTAGTTTCATTCACACGCGTAAATTCATCTGTATTCATTCTAACAAGAGGAAATTTAGAATTAGAAGAACTAGAACATTTTTCATTTTTATTAAACAAATATTTTACTCCTTGTGCACACGATTTTTTAACTGCACTTTTTAAAGAAGAATCCATGATATAAAATATGAAATTTAACAGGAACAAATAAAATATAATAAATATAACAAGAACAACTTACAAATAATAAATACAAAAAATAAATGTAAGATTAGAGAGTGGATAGAAGGTACCAAATGTTTGTGTAAAAAACAAATGATTATAACCGAAAATTGATAAATTAATGTCGAAACTTGAAGTTTGAAGAAGATTGCTGCTCCAAAATTCACCAAATGATAATTCAAATCTTCGCAATAGCAAAACAATATGATTGGAGGTTGAAACATGAAACTTTGAAAAATATTGAGAGTTGAGATAAAAATTAATAATTGATATTGTAAATTTGTAATTAAAAATATAAAGAGAGGGAGTATTTATAATTTTTAGAAATAAAAGGGGTAGGTGATTTGAGGGTCAAATTTTGATTTTGACCGTTAGAAAAAATTGTCGTTGGAGACAATTAAAAAAAAGTATCGTTGGCACTTGTATAAATGCATGGCAGCATTGGCACTTGCATAAATGCATGACAACATGGGCACTTGCATAAATGCATGACAACATTGGATCTTGCATAAATGCACGTGACTTTGGGAACCTAAAAAAAAGTGTTGTTGGCACTTGCATAAATGCACTGCCAATTGGAAAAGAGTGCAGACTGCTTTGACCGTCTTTCACGCCTGTCTGCAGCACAGTCTTTTTAATTTTTTTAAAAAAGATTTCACGAGACCGGACCAAACCAGAATCGGGATGAACCTGTACTTGTATACAACCGGACCGAAACGGTACTGATACAACCCGGTTCGATGCCCAGTCTTAATCTTTGTCACGATCAATGGTACCTCTAGGCGTAACATGTCGTATAGGACCCCGAGAGGCCCCATACAAGCCCCTTAGCATTCATAACTTAAAAAATAGAACAAAAGAGATAAAGAACAGTATTACATGTCCAAAAGTTTTTTAAAAGTAGAGCGAAACTCTAAACACTTGTCTCATTAGTCATCTAGTACAAAAGAATAAAATTCAGGCCTAGTCGAAATCTCTTGAATCAACCTCTAGCCTCAAAACGAAGGACCCTGACTATCTGACCAGACATTTGGGGAAATGTAGGCAAGAATATGCATTGGTAAAAAATATGTACCAAGTATGATAACCATGAATATAAACATTTAAATCATGCTAAAATAGAAAATTTTCATGGGCATGCAATGATCAAGCTAAAACACTAGATAAGTTGGTTAGAAAACATGAATTATAAAACATGATCAATGCAAATGAACATCATCTTAAAACATACTATACTTCTTGAAGTAGCCTTGGTTCATCATAACTTTACTTGTTTGTGGGAAGTAGCCTTAACCGACATATAAGACCATGTGAGCTAGCAACATGGAATTCGGTGTCTACCACACAGAAAAGAGTTGTCCTAGTTGCCAAGGTAAGAACCATGAACTTCTAGCTATTGTGGATCCACTAGCTAATGTCTACTAGACAATCCTATGTTGGCACATAGTTTATAAGACTTGGGTAATCTCCACTTGTCCACTCGGTTCTAATCTTAACTTCCATGGAATAGTTCCTAATCCTATTCATATTAGCACTTAAAGGAATATGGGTAATCGCCTCTTGTCCTTACATCATCTGACATGGGTAATTACCTCTTGTCCTTACATCATCTGACATGGGTAATCACCTCTTGTCATTCAATTAAAGAGCACGTGTAATCATCTTTTACCTCATCATTTACATAACTTCCTTAATCATTGGTTCATTTAAGGTGAGAAGACCTTTCAACCTTAAGAGCTCTTATAATGTGAGAAAACCTTTCACAGTCATGCTTTCATGTGCATATGAGAAAATTCTTTCAACAACACAGCAACAACATTATCGTTGATACTTCACTCTCAAACCATCCTTAAAACATTTACTTAAGTCTTTTAAGAACACGCTTAATTTCATAAACTCTTCATTCATAATCCGAAACCCACATCATATCATCATAATTTGGAAAACATGGGAATTACATGAGTTGATGGGGAATCATCATAAAATCATAGAATTAACTCAATTCATGCATAAGAGATCATAAATTCATCAATTAAATTAATAATCAAGAGAACCCACAATATAGAGGAAAACCCTAATTCAATTGGTGATTTCTAACTTTGAAAATAGGAGAATCTGGAAACTCCATGAATGGAAGGAATCTATGGATGAAAACTATCATATCTCAATGCCAAAAGTTTGCCTTCAATGGTAGAATTGGAGACTTGCCTTGGAAACCTAGGTTGAACCCTTCTTATTGAAGATTTATACAGAGAGAAATATTTGGGAGAGAAAGACTTGTTCTTCCTTTGAATTTTTGAGAGAATGACTTTAATGGGTTGAATTTGGGGTTAAAATTACTTATATAGGGGTCCTAACTATGGGTAGAACGACATAGTATCATAATAAAATAATTAGGAAAAGACCAAACTGACCCTGGCTTACTTCTGACGTGAACCTCCAGATGGAGGCCCATACAAGCCATCTCAGGGTCTATGAGTCGTCTGGGCAATCGTGACCCTGGACTAGTGGATTGGGGGATTCTTCCTCCCCTTCACGACCTCCACCACGACCATTTTGGTTTTTTACGAGCTGTCTGGGTGCTCGTGAGAGGAGCCAAGCTTTGGGGAGGACACTGTCGACTCACCACATGCACCACCATGAGCCATGATGCCCGTCACGGCCTATGAAGGGCTTCACAAAGGGTACCATGGCTCAGTGAAAGGCTGATGACCTCCCACTTGCCTCCCTTTTCTAGGTTTCTTGATTTCGGTGTGTTACATTATCTCCTCCTTAGGAACATTCATCCTCGAATTGGATCCTAGATATCATATGAAGGAAAATAAGTCAAATCTAGTAGCCCATCATGCATGCAGTCACATAAATACACATATTCGAGGAGGAAACATCAACCTCATGCTAAAGCATGTTCAAAACATCATATCATGAAGTCTATATGCAACTCATAATAAAATGCATATAAACATATAGGAATCAATTAATTTGACTCATTTTCTAAAAAAATAAGCCTTTTTCATAAATATGCATCAATGAGGAAATCATGGAATATCTAAGACACGACACCAAAAGAGTAAACCATGTGGAACTCATTACCTCGAGCTAAAATAGGAGTAGAAGGAAAGAGATGAGGATATCGGGACATCATATCGGCCTCGACTTCCCAAGTAGCACCCTCAACTAACTGATTTCTCCACAACACTTTCATGGAAGCAACTTCTTTATTTCTCAAATTCTTGATTTGCTGGTTTAAAATCTCAATCGGAACTTCTTCATAAAAAAAATTCTCTTAACTCCCAAACCTTTTAAGGGGACTGTAGATGTCGGATCACCAACACATTTCTTCAACATAGAGACATGGAAAACCGAATGCACCAATGCCAGTTCATTAGGCAATTCTCGTTCATAAGCAACCTTACCAATATACCTCACAATCTTTTATGGGCCTACATATCGGGGACTAAGCTTCCCTTTCTTATCAAATCTCATTACACCTTTCATGGGTGAAATTTTCAAGTAAACTCAATCATGAACATCAAAGTCAAGATCTCTTCTTCAAACATCGGCATATGACTTTTGTTGACTTTTAGCCGTCCTCAACCTTTCTCTAATAAGTCAAACTTTCTCCATAGCCTCATGTACTAGCTCAAGACCTATTAAAACAACTTCGCCCACCTCAAACCAACCTATAGGAGATCTACACCTCCTACCATACAATGCCTCAAATGGAGCCATACCAATACTTGAGTGATAACTATTGTTATATGCAAACTCAATCAAAGGCAAATGATCATCCCAATTAACCTTGAAATCAACAACACAAGCTCTCAACATATATCCTAAAGTTTGGATAGTACACTCCGCTTGCCCATCGGTTTGGGGGTGAAAGGCCGTACTAAGCATAGCATGAGTACCAAAACCCTTTTGAAAAGAGTTCCAAAACTGAGAAGTGAATTAAGTACCACGATCAGAGATAATGGACAAAGGCACTACATACAACCTTACCATTTCTTTCAAGTGCAATCAATAATAATCTTCCACCGAATAAGAGATTTTGATGAGAATGAAATGAGCCGATTTTGTCATTCGATCTACTATAACCCAAATCGAGTCATGTTGTCACCGGGTGTGAGGCAAACTAAGAGCAAAGTCCATATTCAAATATTCCCACTTCCAAGTAGGAATGCTTAGTCTTGGGACAAACCTTCCGATTTCTGATGCTCAACTTTCACTTGTTGACAATTAGGACACTTAGCCACAAATTCCACATTATCCTTCTTCATCCCATTCCACCAATAGATCACCCGCAAATCACGTTACATTTTGGTGTCTCCCGGGTGAATGGAATACCGAGAACTATCGGCTTCTCACAAGATTCGTTCCCTCAAGTCGTCTATATTAAGAACACACAAGCGACCTTGATATCTAAGAACTCGATATCCCCCTTGGGAGAAAGCCTCAATAGACTTCTTAAGCACTATTTCCTTTAATTCCTCCAAAGTTGGATCAAAACCTTGTTTGGCTTTCACATCCGCCACAAAAGATGATTATGAACCATCGTGAACAATAACACCACCCTTGGTAGAGTCCACTAACTGAACACCCAACCGGGCCAATCTATGAACATCTCAAACTAACTCTTTCTTATTATCCTCTCTGTGAGAAACACTTCCCATAGATAACCGACTAAGAGCATTTGCCACCACATTGGCCTTACCAGGGTAATAGAGAACACATATATTGTAATCTTTAAATAACTCAAGCCTCCTTCTTTGGCGAAGATTCAAATCCTTCTAATTAAACACATATTGCAAACTCTTGTGGTTGGTAAAGACATCAACATGAACACCATGCAGATAATGCCTCCAAATCTTTAAGGCTTAAACAACCACCGCTAGTGAAAGGTCATGGGTAGGATAATTCTTCTTATGAATCTTAAGTTCCCTTGAAGTGTAGGCAATAACTTTCAAATTTTGCATAAGTACATATCCCAGCCCAATCCTAGAGACATCACAATAAACCATGAAACCATCAGATCCTTCTGGTAAAGTCAATACTAGAGAGGAAATGAGTCTATCCTTCAATTCTTGGAAGCTTTTTTCACAAGCTTTCGACCACACAAACTTAGCCTTCTTTTGGGTCAATGCTGTCAATGGAGAAGCAATGGAAGAAAACCCCTCAACTAACCTTCTATAGTAACCAGCCAAACCCAAAAAACTTCTAATATTCGAAGAGGATAGAGGTCTAGGTCAAATCTTAACCACATCCGTCTTTGTAGGATCTATCTCAATACCCTTACTTGAAACAATATGACCAAGAAAAACCACAAACCTTAACCAAAACTCACATTTGCTAAACTTAGCAAAAAGGTGTTGGTCCTTGAGGATTTGCAACACAATCCTCAAATAATTGATGTGATCATCCTCACTTCTAGAATAAATCAATATATCATCAATGAACACAATCAGAAACATGTCAAGGTATTGTGTAAACATCCTATTCATCAAATCCATAAAAGTGGCTAGAGCATTAGTCAAATCAAAAGACATCACCAAAAACTCAAAATGACCATATCGGGTTCTTAAATCCATTTTTGGAATTTCATTTTCCTTCACCCTCAATTAGTGATAACCCGACGGGAGGTCAATCTTAGAGAAGTAACTCACTCCTTGAAGTTGGTCAAACATATCATCTATCCTTGGGAGAGGATACTTATTCTTAATGGTAACCTTGTTCAACTGCCGATAGTCTATACACATACAAAGAGAACCATCCTTCTTTCTAACAAACAAGAATGGAGCACCCCTCAGAGAGATACTCGGTCGGATGAAACTCTTATCCAATAAGTCTTTCAATTCCTTAAGTTCTGTCGGAGCCATTCGGTAAGGAGAAGTAGAGATAGGGTGCGTATTTGGGAGATTGTCAATACTGAAGCCTATTTCTCTTTCGGGAGGAATACCGAGTAGATCATCTAGGAATACTTTTAGAAACTCGTTAACAATGGGGATGGACTCAAGAGTAGGGGTTTCAGAATCCACACCCCTCACCCTAAGTAGATGGTATATGCAACCCTTAGAAACCATCTTTCTAGCTTTAAGACAAGAGACAAACTGACCCTTAGGCATAGAATTTCCCCCTTTGCACTCTAGGACAAGCTCATTCGGGAACTGAAACTTGACTACATGAGTTCTACAATCAATAGAAGCATTACAAGAATGCAGCCAATTCATACCAAGGATACCATCAAAATCTAGCATATCAAACTCTACCAAGTCAACAAGAGTAACTCAATGGGACAAAGAAATGAGACACTTTCTATAAACCATCTTAGCCATAACAGAATTACCAACAGAGTAGAGACAGAAAAAGGATCTAACAACACATTTGAAAGAACATCAAACCTCATAGCCACATATGGCGTCACAAAAGACAAAGTAGCACCGGGATCAAGTAAAGCATAAACAACAAGTTGGAAAACTTTTGACATATTGGTAACCACATCAGGAGAACCCTCTTGCTCATGGTGAGTCTGAACTGCATAAAATTTATTTTGCTTGGGAGCATTTGAACCCGAACAACTTGGACTGGATGAATGATTTGGTTGAGACCTTCAACGATTATCTCCTTCATTCTTGGCAATTGAAGGACAATCTCTTATCTTGTGGTCTATCTTACCACAACCAAAACAAGCATTGGAACTCGCTAAACACTTGCCTGTGTTTTCTTCCGCATTTAGCAGAAGAAGGCAATAAAGACCTAATACCATTTACTCCTTAAGGCTTAGGGTTAGACACCCTATATTTGTTGAACTTAGAAGGATCATTGGAGGAACCTTGGCCGGAAAACCTTTATCGAAACCTAGAACGATCATGCCCATCGGACCTTGCATGTGAGAAACTACCATCACCTATTTTAGACCTCTTCATCTACCTAGACTTTTCCTGAAGTTTATTCTCTTCGATTTGTTGAGCA
The DNA here is from genome assembly GCF_019186545.1 of Solanum stenotomum. Classification (NCBI taxonomy): domain Eukaryota; kingdom Viridiplantae; phylum Streptophyta; class Magnoliopsida; order Solanales; family Solanaceae; genus Solanum; species Solanum stenotomum. The sequence continues at coordinate 53,515,511 of NC_064284.1, forward strand.
TGAACCATGAGACGAGAAGTATCCATGTCATTAACAAGTATGGTGATACGACATTCCTTAAGTGTCACTTCGGACACACCCGAAACAAACTTACTCAAATTTGCCCTAGGATCAACAACCATTGTGGGAGTATATCGAAACAATTGTGTGAACTTCAAAGCATATGCCTTCACAATCATACTTTCTTGACGAAGGTTGATGAACTCAAGCACCTTTGACTCCCTTATCTCAAGTGGAAAAAATCTATCAAGGAAAACAACCTTGAACTTCTCCCAATCAAGAGGACCCACATCTTCCAGTCTCCCTTCCTTCCATTGATTGAACCAAATTTGAGAAACACCTTTAAGTTGATAAGCAACTAGCTCCGCCTTTTGCATCGGCGTCACTCCCATAATGATCAACACCTTGTAAACCTCATCAATGAACTCTTAAAGATCTTCCTCAACTTTAGAACCATGAAACTCCGAGGGATTCATTCTAGTGAAGTCCTCCACTCTAGATGCGGCCGCACCCACATTTGGGTTCACGGGAACCGAAACCTCCCTATTGACTTGGGCCATCATGGCTTGATCCAATACTTGAAAATCAGCCCTAAACTCTGCATTAGTCACTTGCTCGGCCAAAGGGTCGACCAGGGCTTGAGGAACTTAAGGGGGAGCATCTTGTTCCACATTTTCTCTCACATTCTTTCTAGCATAAAGCTCTTCGAGTAGCCATATCCTGTAGAGCATCGGATAGGGATTAGGAGAGATAGATCTTATAGAGTTAAACTCCATCACACGACTTTATTGTAATGAAGAAGTGAAGTTTCTTAAACATCTTGTAGCCTCTCATTTATAAATGTGGCACGCTTCACACTCATGAATAAGACTCTACTCGACGTGGCTTATGAGACATCCTAGGAACTTTCTAAACCTTGTGCTCTGATTACAAAGTTTGTCACGACCCAAGGTACCCCTAGGCATAACATGGCGTATAGGACCCAGAGAGGCCCTACACAAGCCATTTAGCATTCATAACATAAGAAATAGAACAAAAGAGATAAAGAACAACATTTCAAGTCTAAAAAATTTATAAAAGAAAAGCGAAAGTCTAAACACCCTTCTCATTAGCCATTTAGTACATAAGAATGAAATTTGGGCATAACCCATACATCATGTCAAAAAATGAAATTAAGGAAGAAAACTGAAAAACAATGAAAATCCGGTCCTCGAAACATGAGGACTCACCAAAGCTCGAAATCTGTCAAATCAACCTCTTGCCACAAAAAGAAGGACCTTGACTGTTTGACCCTACATTTGGGGAAATGTAGGTAAGAGTATGCGTTAGTACAAAATATGTACCAAGTATGATAGCCATGGATATAAATACTTAAATTATGCAAAAATAAGATATTTTCATGAGCATGCAATGATCAAGCTAAAACATGAGATAAGTGGGTTAGAAAACATGAATCATAAAACATGATCAATGCATGTGAACATCATCTTAAAACATACTTACGGTACTTCTTGAAGTAAACTTGGTTCTTTATAACTTTACTTGTTTGTGGGAAGTAGCCTTAACTGACATATAAGACCATGTGAGCTAGAAACATGGAATCCAGTGTCTCACACACCGAAAAGAGTTGTCCTACTTGCCAAGGTAAGGACCATGAACTTCTAGCTATTGTGGATCCACTAGCTAATGTCTATCTAGATAATCCTATGTTGACACATAGTTTATGGGACTTGGGTAATCACCATTTGTCCACACAGTTCTAAGCTTAACTTCCATGGAATAGTTTCTAATCCTATTCATCTTAGCTATTAAAGGAAAATGGGTAATCGCCTCTTGTCCTTACATCATTAGACAGGGGTAATCACCTCTTGTCATTCAATTAGAGAGCATAGGTAATCGCCTATTGCATCATCTTTTACATAACTTCCTTAATCATTTGTTCATTTTAGGCGAGAAGACCTTTCAACCTTAAGAACCCTTATAATATGAGGAAACCTTTCACAAGCATGGTTTCATGTGTATATGAGAAAATCCTTTCAACAACACAACCACAATATTACCATTGGTACTTCACTCTCAAAGCATCCTTAAAGCATTTACATAAATCCCATAAGAACATGCTTAATTTCATAAACTCTTCATTCATAATCCAAACCCCACATCATATCATCTTAATTTGGAAAACATGGGAATTACATGGGTTGATGGGAAATCATCATAAAATCATAGAATTAACTCAATTCATGCATAAGAGATCATAAATATATAAATTAAATCAATAATAAAGAGAACCCACAACATAGAAGATGACCCTAACTCAGTTGTGAACTCCATGAATGGAAGGAATCCATGGATAAAAACTAGCATACCTCAATTCTAAAAGCTTGCCTTCAATGGTGGAATTGGAGACTTGCCTTTGAACCTTAGGTTGAACCCTTCTTCTTCAAGATCTCTAGAGAGAGAAAGACTTGTTCTTCCTTTGAATTTTTGAGAGAATGACTTCAATGGGTTGAATTTGGGGTTAAAATTACTTATATAGGGGTCCTAGGTATGGGTAAAATGACATTGTATCATAATAAAATAATTAGGAAAAGGCCCAACTGAACCTGACTTATAGCTGACGCGAACTTCTAGATGGAGGCCCACACGAGCGGTCTTAGGGTCCACGAGCCGTTTGTGCAGTCGTGACCCTGGACTAGTGGCTTGGGGGATTCTGCCTCCCTTTCACGGCTATCACTACGACCCATTTGGCTCTTCACGAGTCATGTGGGTGCTCGTGAGAGGATCCTGACTTTGGGGATGACACTGTCCACTCACCACAGGCATCACCAAAAGTCGTGGTGCCCTTCACGGCCCATGAAAGGCTGCATGAAGGGTGCCATGGCTTAGTGGAGGGCTGGTGACCTCCCACTTGCCTTCCTTTTCTAGGTTTCTTGATTTTGTGGTGTTACAACATCCAAATTTTAATGCACATCTTATCATAAAGGTGTTTATTCAAATTCAGACCTCTTAATATTAATGAAAACAAATGAGGTCTAAGTTGTATGACCATTTCCAACTTACATCTATTTTACTCTATATTCTTTATATTTGGAGAGTACAGTAGAAACTGAGCTCTCCAAACACTCTCTATTTTACTTTCTACCGTCTATTTATAGAGAGGTGAATAGTCGTTCTTCAATCATACTCTCTATTTCACTTTTTGATTATTTTGTTATTATTTTTATTATATATTATTTATATTTAACATATTATAAGTCATATTAGACCATTAATTAAATCTCTAATATTCGTAATTCCTTTTTAATGTAATATATATATATATATATATATACTACTTTCATCTTGAATTAATAATATTTCATTTTGAAAAAATCGTCACTTTAAGTGATATAATTTATAATAATAATAATTATTCACTATGAAGGATGCAAAAAATTCAGATGATGAGATAAATAAATTTAATTTAAAAATACAATATATAACATAATAACTTAAGGTAAAATTATATGAAATAGCAAACTATTAATTCAAATTAAATGCTATAGCCATGGTTTAATTTATTTGTAATTCACAGCAAACATCCCATTTTTTTGCCATATGGTTCGGTATACAATTAGCCATTTTCCGTATACAATTAGTCATTTTATACATTTCGATATAAAATGTATAAAATGTGTTTGTGTTTGTATAAAGTGAGAGAAAAGTCTATATAGAAATACAAATAAAAATACATATATTTTCATCCTATGCACTTATAATTATACAAATACATATCTTATTATACAAATTAGAATGTATAAATGAATTTATACAAATTTGAATAATTTGTATAAAATTGGATGTATCTAGCGAATTATACAAATCAAAATCTCCATAGCAAACATAAAATTTGCTATGAAGCGTAATTATGCAAACTATAGCTATAACATACAAATATAATTTTTATGTTTGCTATAAGTGAAAGTTGCTCATAATTTAAATACTAGATAACAATACAATACAATACATAATAATTTTAAAAATCACAAATAATTTAGTAATTCGAATTGAATAATTTTTAGCTAGACATAAAAAATATAAAGAAAAAAATGCTCATTATGAACTTTGTAATGTATTAATAGAGCATTTATGGGAGCAATATAATAATCTTGAAAGTTGTATATTTATGTAATTGTATTTCATTAATAATTTCACTTTTATTCGAATTGTTCATTAATATGTATATTATATAATATTTGCTTGCAGTTATGTTATTCAGAAATTTAGAATAAAATATAATGTTATATTAAAGAAATTTTTTTAAAAGAATAAAATTTTATATTACATGAAGATTATATAGGGTGATTATTTGAAAAAAAGGGAAAGAATTTGTATTATGAAAATAAGAAAATAAAAATCAAAATAATAATATAATATTAAGGAGAGAGAGAGAAATTCAGTTTTAGAGAGTAAAATAGAGAATTGGGTTAAAGTTGATTATCTCCTAAAATAGATAACTCTATATTTAGAGAGTAAAATAGAGAATAGAGTTGGAGATGCCCTAAAGAGATAAAATTGACACAATAAGCCACATTTGTAAGATGTAACTAAAATAGGCGCAGTGTAATTTTTTTTTTTCTAAATTTTAATATAAAATAGAAGTTCTTCTTACACTTAGAATAATGGAAGCTTTTCTTACACTTCATATAAAAAAAATTACTTTACCAAAAACGTTGTACTTTCTTCCTCAAATTTCATAACCCTACACTGGTCCCCAACTCGATAAATAAATAGTTCAACCCCACTTTTGAAATTTGAAGGTTCTCATTTGAATATTCTCGAAAGATTGGAGATCCGTAACACAACCCAACAATCCGACTCCACAAATTTTTTAAATTAGATATTTTTTTCCATCTTTTATTTAGACTAATATATAAATAAGTGGAAGATTTGAAATGATGATGTCGTTGTTCAAGTTTATTCAAAATTTCGTCAAATAAACTGAAGGCTTCTTGCAATTCAACAATTTGATCATTGTTCAATGTATCTTCCATGATTTTATTTTTCTACTTTAAAAGGGCAGATAAAAAGTAGCTTGAAACAGTGAGGAAGAGTAGAATGAGAAAAATATAGTTGAGTATAGGTCAATCCTGGCTAGGCTTTATGTTAAGATATTAATATAACATAAGAGGCTTACTAATAAATGTATGTGTATGTATCTCGTTGAAAAGAAAATTAAGAAAAAATGAGTAAAAAACGTGAGGAAAAAATGTATTACAAGTACAAATATATTGTCACTCCCCGAGCTACCCCGAAATGCGGACACGGGACCTAGGATCACAAGTGACCCCAAGCTAACCTTGCTAGCATAATCATGAGCATACTAAAGATAAACTGAGAAATAAAACTGATACAAAAGCTAATATTAAATAAATCTGAAATGATGGGGGATACCCATATACTAAAACTGAATAACAATATGAGAGTTTAATACAAAAGAAACATCAAACACAAATACTAAGCTGAATCTAACTATGTCTGAAAATAGCCTCTAACTGACTAGAAGTGCTGGGACATGCCCCAACTAAGTCTAGCAAAACTGAAACTAAAGCAATGAATACTGAAGATAACATGAATATTGTCCTCGAAGAATGATGACTCACCACTGATGCGGCTGAACTGGAGATCGGGAACTGATCTAAGCGTGATTTGGATGCTGAGAACCTGGACCTACATCACGATAAGATGTAGCGCATGGTATGTGTCGGTACTTGAAAGGTACTGAGAAAGCAAGAAAGAGTAAAGCTGAATAACAACATAACTAAACAAAGCAATAAAGAATTGATATAATCTGAAAATGATATATATACTGAATACTGAACTAATTGGATGCAATGACAAATTTTATAACATGTTGAGACTGAATATTGACTATATTGAAAATGTGGTAAATGTAATTGAGTCTGATTGAACTATAGGAGCTATTAATAATCTACAATAAAACCACATGAGATAAATGTGGAGTTCGATGTATACTCCCCATCGAGAGGACCCAATACACCCGACCAAAGGTGTAGAAGCATGCTGGCGTGATCAGTAAAATGATGCCCATAGAGGGGACTTACAACCTACGTGGGTCGTAGTTCTGGGACTATATGGGTGACTGACCCTAGTCCAACTTGGTATTATGCTACTCCCAATAGATTAAATGACTAACACATTATGACTGAATTTATGTAATATACTAGACAACTCAAAACTGACATGCAAACTGAGAATGCACATTAATATTGTAATGACCCTAAAAATGAAGTAGACAGATCTAGAGTCTCATATGTGTTTTAGAAGTTCGTAACTTGTTAAAATTATGAGTCTGGCTTTTAAAGTTTAGTTAGAACTGTTTTTAGGTCAAACGTCAAGAAACAACCATGACGTTCGAAAACTAGTCTTTTGGTGCTAGTGTGTTCTAATGTGTTGTTGAAATTGTTGTGTGGTTGAGGTCTAAACTGGTAGTAGTGACCCTAGCACCTAGATGGACATGTGTAGGGGTTAAACGTTTGGGTAAGACTCCCCAAGGACCATCCTAAGTTAAAACCCCCAAGCTGCCAAAAGTGGTGATCTACGACCATGACTTATGGCCAGTAGGTCCACTTACTCCCCGTAAGTCTACCTCCGTAAGTCAAGACATAGCCTAGGGAGCCTTAGCTCCCAAGGTCAAGTCTCTGTCTAAAATGACGACCCAACATGAAAGCCCGTCACTCCATCTACGGTTTGTAGGTGTGGAGTCGTAGGTCGCACCTGCAAGCTGTCAAGTGACATGGCCAAGCCAAGGGTGGTTTGGTAAATTCCAACCTTGGCCAATGAAATACATGGAAGGTTATTTTTTGTATTTTTAGGTATTTTAAGTTAATTAAAACAATTAAACGTCCATTTAGAATTCATTCTTCTAAATCAAAATCCCTCTTTCAAAAAGGTTCTCTCTATAACACCATTGAAGCTAAAGGTCAAATTGGATCTAGTGTTGAATATTTTGAATGCTTTCTTCTCCAAATTCGTGTGGAATTCATCTCTAAGGTATGGTGACCCTTGATCCTTGATCAACCTTACTTTCAAGGAGTCCAATCAAAGGGTTTTTCAAAAGTGTTTCAAAGAACAAAACTTCTATTTTATACACAAGGCATGGGTTCATTGGTAAAATGTTTTCAACGTCATTAAGTTGATGAATTGAAGTTCTATTTATGATTTTAATATGATTTTCTATGGAATTCCTTCAAGAACCCATGTTTTCACTAAACTCTTATATATGACTTATGAAGTGGGTTATGTGATTATGATTCAATGTTGATGAAATTGTGCTTAGATTGAGTTGATTTATTGGTTTCTATTGTTGTCTATACTTATATATGGTGAATTGTTGAAGAATTGAGTAATGTTGATTATGGCTTTGGAGAATGGCAAGTTAACCTAATCACCTTACTAATGTATAATTGATACTTGTTCTTGTATGGATTGATCCACTTATGGTGGAGGTGTTTATGTATTGATTGTATTATGATCATGGCCATGAAGGCATTATGTGGTGGTTGGTAGTATTGTCATGTTATGGTATATGTGAGGGTATGTTGTGAAGGTGTTCATGTGATGTCAATGGTGATCTTGTATGAGGTGATATTGGGTTGTGATGGAAAGTATGTTCTCTCTTAATGTTTATATGTTATGATGACAGACTATGAAGAGTCTCTATATGATGATGTTGTATCTTGATTTGGTAGACTTAGGTGCCTTTTCTTGATACATGAAAGCTTGTTTAATGTGAACTCTTGACTTGGTAGGCTTATGCATCCTTCTCTTGAGTGATGAATGTATCTTGAATTAAGTCTCTAATTGAGCATGAATTGTTAGACCTAGATTGGTAAGCTCTTCTTAAATGAATGAATGAATGTCTAGAATCGGCTAGACCTAAGCATGGCGCCCTTTCTATGAATGAGTAATGAGGCATACTAAGCTATACCTTGAATCGCCTAGACGTAAGCATGATGCCCTTTCATGATGAGTCTAGACCCCTAAGTGAATGTAAAACCTTGAAGCGGTAGACCAAAGGTGTAACGGCCTGAGAGCACCCCCTAGTCGTTACCGGCGTTTTTGACCTCTCAGAGGTCTTATACAAGCCTTTAGCATTCTTCATAGCATTTATCCTAGAAAAATAGCGAAAAATTTAAAACTTTTTCATAATATAACACAAGATATAAAAGTCACCTCATTAAACCTTTAATACAAAAATTGGAGTACTATGTCTCAAGGTAGCCATCTTAAAACATGACTACAACACAAGAGGGACACAACCCTTACAATACAAAATAAACTACTATCTAGTACATAGAACTTAAGGAAACTCTTTAACATAAAGGTCCTTGAATCTTTAAGGACACACCCGAACTTGGGAATAGTAAGCCAAGCTAATCACTTCTAGGAAAGACCCTTTAGTCACCATCACCTACACTTGGTGTAAAAAGATGAAGAAGAATAGTGTTAGTACAAGAATGCACTAAGTATGATAACCATGCAAAACATGCTCTTTAAAGGACATTTAGTTGGAAACCATTCATCATGCCTTTTTAGAGAAACTTCAAGAACATTTAGTACATTAGGCACAATATAAACCACATACATCATCATACACATGGAAACTATTCATAATAGCACATAGAGCCACTTATAACATTTTAGGCACATTCAATGCATACAACACATTACCTTCCTCTTTATCTTAACTACTTTCATCAAGCAACCCTTAGGGAATACTTGGTGCAATGTATTGCCTTGAGGTTACCGAAGGTGAACTTACATATAACCTTCATCAATCCAACCACATATATTCATAGAGTCATAAGTACACCATAAGACTTAGTCTTCACATAGGAACCATCACCTAAGACAACCCCCAAGTCACACTAGTGCAATGTGCAAGTAGCATCCCATAATACTACTCACACCAAGTGTTCCTAGGAAGCCACCATAGACTAGGCACATCATATTCAACAAGTCATAACATCTTCATTTAACATTAGGCATAAGACCAACATACTTCATAACATCATATAAGGACTCATTCCTTTACTACATCATTAGTCATAACCCATTTAGTTCATATCATAGGTAAACCATCCTCACAACCCCTTCCCAAGCTCACTTGTGCAATGTACACATGGAGTCTCATACCCACACATATAATAAGCAAACCCATTAAGAAGTCATAACTGTAATTCACATGCATAATCATACTTCATGTCTTGACATAAGTAAAGTCAACCTTAACATGCGTTCATATTAACATACATAGACCATAGTCTTCATTACATAAAGAGCCTAATCATAACCTCCCTTAGAATCCACTTGTGCAATGCATAAGTAGGGTTCATAGTCCTACCTATACAAAGTAACTCTTCAAAAAATCATGACTAGAGTTCATATTCTTATCTTAGTTCATTTCTTAACTTTCGGGAGACATTGCCATAACCGACATAGACCATATGAGTTACATGGAATCCGGTGTTCTACTCCCACACAGAAAAGAGAGGGTACTACTTGCCAAAGTATGACCTACATACATAATAGCTATATAGTGGATCCACTAAGCTAATACCTATGGGGGCACGTAGTTATGGAACAAGGAGATTGCTACTAGAAAACCTTGACTTACTAAGCGTGTAGGTTTCCATCTCATGAGACAACATCTATGTTGGGAACCCGGACTTGCTAAACGTGAAGGTTCTCTTGTGGGATGCCGGACTTGCTAAATGTGAAGCCCCCACTCTCATTTTTCATGTTCACTCAGTGCTAAGCTCCATATCCATTTTTAAACATCTTTAAACCTTTATTTAACATTAGTTCATAAAGTAAGCGTTAGGGACTTAATCCCTCATATCATATAGCTCAAAGGTTTCTAAGATGAGAATGACCTTTCATCATAGAACCTACATTATATGAAAATGACCTTTCACATAGTCATACCATATTCATAACGTAGTCTAGTTTAGAGTACAATTGAGGAAACCTTTCAAGAGACTCACTTTCACTAGATTATCATAAATCTTATTTATTCATTCATTCATGTGTGTGTACATATGTGAGAAAGCCTTTCACATAAATACCTTTATACAGCACATATTCATACCTTGCTAATCATACACTTTGCATGTATAATAAGATGTAAGGGTGCATATAAGAGTTAATCTTTCAGTAGATACCATAACACATCAGATTCATAGCTATACATGTAGAGTGTGTGTGCGCATATTGGTCCTCATAGTGACATAATAGCAACAACATTGATATTGAGTGCACTTCCCTTCAAGGGATCACCACACATTCACAATGTCCCCAAATCATGAGCAATTCACATATAAAGACTTTAGGGATTCTAGACCGTGTACCCACACTTCCTCATAGGAGACAAGGACACAAATCAACATTGAATAGGTACTCCTAACATGTATATGATCACACATTCATATAGGGGTCATATAGGTAGGGGTCATTCCGTAATAGTACTTAACAGAATCAATCATGTAGATCACGCCTTATCCCTAAAATTATCATTCATGTTTAACTCCTCATCATCAACACACTTAAAACATCTTGCTAGCATTGATGATTTCATACATAACCTTCATAGCACAACTTCTTAAACATATGCATCATAATCATCAATTCACTTCACATCTATTGCCTTCAAGGCTATGATCTCAACATGCATAGATAGACAAGAAGTGAACACCTCCACCATAAGTGGATCAAACCTCACAACATCAATTATCATACTATAGACTAGAAGTTAGGTCAACTTACCAATTCTCCAAGCCACGATTACCATGGATATTCCCCAACAATTCATAATCAATTGACATAGATAGTAATAGGAATCAACAATGTAATTCAATAACATAAACACAATCTAAGTACAATTCTATAAACAAAGGGATCAACCCATAACTTTGCCCATAAGGCCATAATTCTCAACTCATCAATATACCAACAATTCAACATAAATAAGTATAGATAATCATAGAAAACATTAATACAATCTAATCTAAACATAATTTCAACAATAGAGATCATATTCACAAAGACCCACATCATAGGCCAATTTTCAAGAATTTGGGGATCATGGGTTCTTTAATAATTCTTTGAAAATTATCTTAAAAACCTTAATTCCACATTAATTCATCAATAGCATGATTTCGAAAATCGTTTGACAAGGAACCGATATTTAGATTGAAAATTGGGAATTTTGGTCTTTGAATCACTTTTGAAAATCTTTGATAGAACTCCTTGAATGAGAGGTTATTCAAGAATCAAGAGTTACCATACCTTAATTATTGAAGACCCATGAAATTGAAGAAGAAATTGGTTGAAAACCCATCTTCTAGCTTGAGATTCATCAAGGTCTTCAATGGAATTTTTGAGAGAATCTATTTTGAGAGGGAAGGGTCAATTTGAAGAATGGGGTCTAATTTTAGGTTTTGGGGTTTTAACCAACTTTAAATACCCTAAAATAGGTAGAATAATAGTTTATTATAATTCCCCAAAGTACCGAAGCTACCCCTCACTTAGTTGGACCTTTTAAACAAGTCAAACTTGAGTTTTATTTTGTCAGATTTCGTTGGGAAACAAGTTCGCGACGCGGAGGTGTTCCCACAAGTTTTCTATAAATTAAATTCGAGAAAGTAGAGTCCGCGATACGGACCAAACTTTTGGCCTTTGGTGGAGCTAGTCCGCGACGCGGACAAGCTCCCTCCAAGCACAACTTCAAGATGTCTTGGCAGCTTGCTTGGCCGTTGGAGTCCTCCTTGGGGACCCTTAGGGTGGCCCCCGAGGCGTCGTATTCGAACGTTTTGACCCTAAAAACATTTATTAAGAAACTAGGGTCACCTCCACTGATTTTACACTCCAAACAACACATAAAAACCTGAACAACATACTAGAACACACCAACACGTAAAAGACTAGTTTTCGAACGTCTTGGTCGTCCCTTGACGTTTGACTTCCAAACTCTTTAAAACTGACTTAAAAGGTTATTCTTCATTATTTTAACAAGTTATTAATGCATAAAACCAATGTGAGGCTCTACTTTATCCCACTTTATTTTGAGGGTCGTTACAATAACCCCCACTTAGGAACATTCGTCCTCGAATGACACTTAAAACACTTCTGTGGACTCAATGATCCAACTAGCAGCTCACAATACACAACATACAACATCAACATAAGAGCAGACATGAAGGAGGAACATCAACTCCACATAAACGGCTCAAAACAACTTTGTGCAATTCAAGAAAGTAGCAACACCTCTACCAACTCCTTATTCATCAACTTTATTAGTTCCCATTTCATCGGAGAAACTTCCTTCTCCAAATCATCACTATGCTTAAAACTCTTTACTTCTCATAAGTATAGGAGAAACTGTCTTCTCCATATTCAATGAGCATCAACATATAAATTAAGCAATCAACAAGACATTTCTTTAACAAGACAACATCAAGCATGCTCATTACAACTCTCATAAAGTCAACATCACACAACATCTATGGGTGTAATTTCAACCAAGAGAAATAAAGTTCCTGAAAACTCAAAATACAACTTAAGCAATGAATTTTTCACAAAAATATGCACATACAAGGAAATCATGTTATAATCATCATTCTCATTTCAAATACCAAAGAAACACAACATGCAACTCTCTCATTAAAGAACATTATGCAACTTTATCATAAGAAATCATTTAAGCATGTACTTCAAATCAACTCATGCAACACAAGCAAGTAGAAACTTTATTCAACGACTCATAATGCATTAACCACATAGGCCTTTGTCATGTTCATAGGAGGAACTACCTTCTCCTAAGCGTGACGTGATATTTACCCCTTTTATATCATCATAGGGTCCATTATGCAATGGCTTTCATGTGCACACATAGACATGATCAACATTTCCACTCATGAGGCAATTAAGCAATTCATACTAGTTGTACCCTAACATGAGGATTATAGATCATATACTAGTCTTATCATTTAATCATCATACTATCAAGAACATACATGTCATTACCATGTTTAGTTATGTTCAAGGAGGGACTACCTTCTCCTAGTCACAACATACACACATGGCATCATAAACTCATAAGCAAGCATTACACAAAGGTCAATTCTTTTAAGTAGAAATTCCAACTTCTAACCTAAGCAAGCTCATACTCTCTTCCTCATGAAGTCAAGAGTGCATTCACCATATAAAGATGCATATTGACATGAGAAACATGAAATTTATTACTAAAATTCCATTTTTATGTAGTAAGAATCCTTCAAAACATGCATAACATAGTGTCTTCTAAGACATGCATAACATACGGAGATCATGCAACTCATAATCATATGCAAGACTCCAAAACATGAATAAGCTACTAGGAACTCTTTGGTCTCAAGCTTGAATAAGAATAGAAGGAAAAGATAAGGATATCAACAACCTTACTACTCACTCATCATCCCCCACTTAGGTAAACCCATCTAAGAGCACATTAAAGTAACCAAGAGAACTATCACTTACTAATTAAGCACAATGTCCCCCTCTTGGGATCAAGTTATGCAAACTCCTTTAATCATTACCTCCTTCATCTCTAAGGTAGGAACCATTCTCCACTAAATCTTCTTAGGTGAGGATTTCAAGAATCCAAACAAATGAGTATCTATACCACTCCACTTCATATCTATCACCCAAAGTGGTTCTCAACATGGAGAACTCAAGGAAGTTCAATGTAGAACTATTAAGGGCACCCAAAACCTTACCATCTAGGCACATTATCCCCCACTTGGGGTGAGCTTAATCAACTCTTTATCACACCATACCCTTATCATCACCTTTGGTGTAACTTTCCGCTCAACCATGCCTAGGTATTATCTAAACACCCTCTTTGAATGACCATACTTAAGATCACCCTTACAAGACAACTATCTTCTTTAGAGTTGGTCAACATCTATTCTCCTGTCCTTCCTATGAACTAAGGGGTACATGCAACTCTCCAAGTTAACCTTAGAGCAAAACACTATCCCAACTCATGGAACAAAGCCCTTTTTTCCACTCTTAGGGCAAGCCTACACAAAACTCTGATTAACACAAGGACAACCATGAAGTATCACTCATAAGAAAAAGGCAACTTTCAACTCACACTAGTTACCACCTTCCTTCAAAACTCCTCAAATCTTCACCATGACTTTCTACTATCATTACCCATCACCATAAAGCAACTCATCACGCTAAAAAGGATTTCATTCTTACCATAACGACTCTTACCATACGAGAAGTACACCACCATACAACATTTTCAATGTAATGCTCCCAACCTCATAGGTCACACATAGCCATGATTGACATCACAATACGATTTCCAAATCTACCTTCATATATACTCATAATCATATAGTCACCACATCATAGTAAGCATTAAAACTCACCTTTTCTTCCCTCGATCCTTGCAACATCACCACTTCCAAGTAATCAAATCTAGAAGACCACCGGACAAGGGAAAATAAGAGAGAGAGATCATAGGGAGTTAAGCTTTACGGCACGACACAAGAGTAATAAAGAAAGTGAAACTTGTATCGTCCCACAGCCTCTCGCTCATAGATGTATCGCAACTCACACCGATGAACAAGACTATACAAGACGTGGCTTATGAGACGTTGAATACTAAGACCATTTTCATAACCTTATGCTCTGATACCAAGTATGTAACAACCCGAGAACACCCCCAGTCGTTACCGGCGTATTCGACCTCTCGGAGGTCTTATACAAGCCCTTAGCATTCGTCATGGAATTTATCATAGAAAAATAGCGAAAATTTTCAAACTTTTTCATAATATAACACAAGACATAAAAGTCACCTCACTAAACCTTTCATCCAAAAATTGGAGTACTACGTCTCAAGGTAGCCATCTTAAAACATGACTACAACACAAGAGGGACACAACCCTTACAATACAAAAGAAACTACTATCTAGTACATAGAACTTAAGGAAACTCTTTAACATAAAGGTCCTTGAATCTTTAAGAACACAAACGATCTTGGGAATAGTAAGCGAAGCTCATCACTTCTAGGAAAGACCCTTTAGTCACCATAACCTACACTTGATGTAAAAATATGAAGAAGAATGGTGTTAGTACAAGAATGCACTAAGTATGATAACCATGCAAAACATGCTCTTAAAAGGACATTTAGTTGGAAACTATGCATCATGCCTTTTTAGAGAAACTTCAAGAACATTTAGTACATTAGGCACAATATAAACCACATAAATCATCATACACATGGAAACCATTCATAATAACACATAGAGACACTTATAAAATTTTAGGCACATTCAATGCATACAATACATTACCTTCCTCTTTATCTTAACTCCTTTTCTCAAGCAACCCTTAGGGAATACTTGGTGCATTGTATTTCCTTGAGGTAACCAAAGGTGAACTTACATATAGCCTTCATCAATCCAACCACATATATTCATAGAGTCATAAGTACAGACATAGTCTTCACATAGGAACCATCACCTAAGACAACCCCCAAGTCACACTAGTGCAATGTGCAAGTAGAATCCCATAATACTACTCACACCAAGTGTTCCTAGGAAGCCACCATAGACTAGGCACATCATATTCAACAAGTCATAACATCTTCATTTAACATTAGGCATAAGACCAACATACTTCATAACATCATGTAAGGACTCATTCCTTTACTACAACATTAGTCATAACCCATTTAGTTCATATCATAGGTAAACCATCCTCACAACCCCTTCCCAAGCTCACTTGTGCAATGTACACATGGAGTCTCATACCCCCACATATACTAAGCAAACCCATTAAGAAGTCATAACTGTAATTCACATGCATAATCATACTTCATGTCTTGACATAAGTAAAGTCAACCTTAACATGCTTTCATATTAACATACATAGACCATAGTCTTCATTACATAAAGAGCCTAATCATAACCTCCCTTAGAATCCACTTGTGCAATGCATAAGTAGGGTTTATAGTCCTACCTATACTAAGTAACTCTTCAAGAAATCATGACTAGAGTTAATATTCTTAACTTTCGGGAGACATTGCCATAACCAACATAGACCATGTAAGCTACATGAAATCTGGTGTTCTACTCCCACACCGAAAAGAGAGGGTGCTACTTGACAAAGTAGGACCTACATACATAATAGCTATCTAGTTGATCCACTAAGCTAATACCTACGAGGGCACGTAGTTATGGAACAAGGAGATTGCTACTAGGAAACCTTCACTTACTAATCGTAGAGGCTTCCATTTCATGAGACAACATCTATGTTGGGAATCCGGACTTGCTAAACGTAAAGGTTCTCTAGTGGGAAGCTGGACTTGCTAATTGTGAAGCCCCCACTATCATTTTTCATATTAACTCGGTGCTAAGCTCCATATCCCGTTTTGAACATCTTTAAACCTTTATTTAACATTAGTTCATAAAGTAGGCTTTAGGGACTTAATCCCTCATATCATATATCTCAAAGGTTTCTAAGATAAGAATTACCTTTCATCATAGAACCTACATTATGTGAGAATGACCTTTCACATAGTCATACCATATTCATAACATAGTCTAGTTTAGAGTACAATTGAGGAAACCTTTCAAGTGACTCACTCTCACTAGATTATCATAAACCTTATTCATTTATTCATGTGTGTGTGTATGTGAGAAATCCTTTCACATAAATACCTTTATACAACATATATTCATACCTTGCTAATCATACACTTTGCATGTATAATAAGATGTAAGGGTGCATATAAGAGTTAACCTTTCAATAGACACCATAACACATCATACTCATAACTATACATGTAGAGTGTGTGTGTGTGTGAATATTGGTCCTCATAGTGACATAATGGCAACAACATTGATATTGAGTGCACTTCCCTTCAAGGGATCACCACACATTCACAATGTCCCCGAATCATGAGCAATTCACATATAAAGACTTTAGGGATTCTAGACCCTGTACCCACACTTCCTCATAGGAGACAAGGACACAAATCAACATTGAATAGGTACTCCTAACATGTATATGATCACACATTAATATAGGGGTCATATAGGTAGGGGTCATTCCGTAATAGTACTTAACAAAATCAATCCTGTAGATCACCCCTTATCCCTAACATTATCATTCACATTTTACTCCTCATCATCAACACACTTAAAACATCATGCTAGTATTGAGGATTTCATACATAACCTTCATAGCACAATTTCTTAAACATATGCATCATAATCATCAATTCACTTCACATCTATTGCCTACAAGGCCATGATATCAACGTGGATAGATAGACAAGAAGTGCACACCTCCACCATAAGTGGATCAAACCTCACAACATCAATTCTCATACTATAGTCTAGAAGTTAGGTCAACATACCAATTCTCCAATCCATGATCACCATGGATTAATCGTCAACAATTCATAATCAATTGACATAGATAGTAATATGAATCAACAATGTAATTCAATAACATAAACACAATCTAAGTACAATTCTATAAACAAAGGGATCAACCCATAACTTTGTCCATAAGGCCATAATTCTCAACTCATCAATATAGAAACAATTCAACATGAATAAGTATAGATAATCATAGGAAACATCAATACAATCTAATCTAAACATAATTTCACCAATAGAGATCATATTCTCAAAGACCCACATCATAGGACAATTTTCGAGAATTTAGGGATCATGGGTTCTTTAAGAATTCCTTTGAAAATTATCTTAAAAACCTTAATTCCACATTAATTCATCAATAGAATGATTTCGAAAATTGTTTGACAAGGAACTGATGTTTAGATTGAAAATTGGGAATTTTGGTCTTTGAATAACTCTTGAAAATCTTTGATAGAACTCCTTGAATGAGAGGTTGTTCAAGAATCAAGAGTTACCATACCTTAATTATTGAAGACCCATGAAATTGAATAAGAGATCAGTTGAAACCCCATCTTCTAATTTGAGCTTTATCAAGGTCTTCAATGGAGTTTTTGAGAGAATCTATTTTGAGAGGGAAGGGTTAATTTGAAGAATGGGGTCTAATTTTAGGTTTTGGGGTTTTAACCAACGTAAAATACCCTAAAATAGGTAGAATAACTGTTTATAATAATTCCCCAACATACCCAAGCTACCCCTCACTTAGTTGGACCCTTTAAACAAGTCAAACTTGAGTTTTATTTTCGCTGATCTCGTTGGGAAACTAGTTCACGACGCAGAGGTGTTCCCACAAGTTTTCTAGAAATTAAATTCGAGACAGTAGAGTACACCATATGTCCGCGATGCAGACCAAACTTTTAGCCTTTGATGGAGCTAGTCCATGACGCGGACATGCTCCCTCCAAGCACAACTTCAAGCTGCCTTGGCCAATGTTGGGGTCCTCCTCGGGGACCCTTAGGGTGTCTCCCGGGGAGTCTTTTCTGAACATTTTGACCCTGAATACATTTATTAACACAGTAGTGTCACCTCCACTGATTTTAGACTCCAAACAACACATAAAAACATGAACAACATTTTAGAACACACCAACACGAAAAAGACCAGTTTCTGAACGTCTTGGTCGTCCCCTGACGTTTGACTTCCAAACTATTTAAAACTGACTTAAAAGTCTATTCTTCATTATTTTAACAAGTTTTTAATGCATAAAAACCATATGAGGCTCTACTTTATCCTACTTTATTTTGAGGGTCGTTACAAAAGGGTGAAAAGCTTATTCTTGTGTGAAATGATAGACTTAGAGTTAGTGGACCGGAATGATAGACAATCCTCTCTAAAAAGTCAATGATCTATCCTTAACAAACCTAGATCGGCTAGATCTAAGTATGTTACCCTTCGTGGTGAAGGTACTATGGGTCGGCTAGACCTAATGATGGTGCCCTCTCAAGTACACACATGTGAATGAAATTACTCTATGGGAACTAAGGCTAGCACCGAGTGTATATAGTTAAGATGGTGTCTCTTCCCGTAGAAAAGGCAAGAGTCCAAGGAATATCTTTGGATATCCCCTAAACCATGTGCCTACATGGGTTGCTTATTAGTTCTGCCCTTGGCAAGTAGAACACCCTCTACGGCGTGGGATTTATAATGCCAATTCCATGCCTAGCTAGTATGGTCTATGTCGGTTAATACCTATTCCCATCATGTGGGATGTGCACTCTAGTTATTGGATAAGTTCTATAACGTGTAGGTAGTAGTATGGGATGCAATCTACACATGGCACGAGTAGTCTTTCAAGATACTAAAGTGAGTTCCCTAAGCCTTAATGACTAATACGTTAAAGTCCTCTAAATGCATGAATGTATCCTAAATGACTCCAAAGAAGAATGTTGACTTGATATCCTTATAATATATTGCATGTCTTTCTTATACTATGGAGATGAACTACTTAGCATGTTATATTGAAATGTCAAGGTTCTTGTCAATAGTAGCCTTGAGGAATATTTAGGTGTGTATGAATGAGGTTATGTGGGAGGCCACTTCTTGTCTCACTCAAGTGTGCCTTAGGATGATTCTAGATAGAGACCCTAGGATATTAACTTGTATCTTGCTTGGTGTACATTTTATGTGTTGCATATTGATACTTGTGAAGCATCATTACTTGAGGTGAAGTATAAATGTGAATAAATGCTTTATATGTTGGTTGTGATGTAAACTATGCCTTATTTGTTCATGACTTGCAAGATTTTCTCAAATAGCATATGCATGAGTCTCCAACCAAAATGTCCGTTTAAAAGCATGTTTTTGCATGGTCATCATACTTAGTAGTTATTGTGCTAATCCATATTTTTCCTCTAATTTTCAACAAAGTGTAGGTGCGGGAAAGTGATTGAGTTGGCTTAGAGTTAAAGCTTGGGATTAGAGTTCTCTCAAGATCTTTTGCTATATCTTCATATGTTCGAGGACAAGGATTCTGTATTTCTAGTTTTTTTTTATGTTCAAGACACTTTGTAATAGACTTGAGTATTTTCGATTGTGTAAAGGGCCGTGGCCCTATCTTGTATGTTTGTCTAAGGAAGGCCATGTGAGACTTGTCTTCCGCTTGCGTATAAACATTTTTAAAGATGTTGACCTTTGAGTCTTATGTTTTTGGATTAAAAGGTCTTTAATTCTTAACTATTTATATATATCGAATGTTATGAATGCTAAGGGATTGTATAAGACCACTGAGAGGTCGAGTACTCCATGTTATGACTTGGGGGTGCTCTTGGGTCTTGGAAAAATAGGTATCAGAGCATAAAATTTGGGAAATGGTTCTTAGGTTCAAAGTCTCACAAGCCACGTCTGGTAGAGTCTTGTTCATCAGTATGACTCCCGACGCATCTATCAGTGAGAGGCTATTGGATGTTAGAAGTTACCCTTCTTTCATTATTCTTGATGTTGTGCCTTAGAGTATGGTTCTATCAATGTTCTTTTCCTAATCCTTTCTCTTGTTTTTATAGGATAAGAATACAAGGGCTAACCCGAGGAGAGTAGAAGAGGAGAATGTTAATGAGGGAGTTCCTCCCGGAAGTGGTCAATATCTTTAAGGTGACCAAGTTCTTATAGGCAACCAAGAGAATGAGGTTCCTGTGGTTCCCCCGTTTATGACTAATGATGAGATTAGCGTGGCTCCTCTCACCGTAGCCCGAGCCATAATAGATCAAGCAAATAGAGATGTGGGGCCTAGGGTGAAAGCTAATGAGAGTACCATGAGCTCAAGATTGATAGAATTCGTGAGGATAAATCCTCCTATCTTCCTTAGTTCTAGAGTGGGAGAAGATCCCCAAGCATTCTTGGATGAAATTTATAATATAGTCCATGCTATGGGTGTATCTTCTAGGGAGAAGGCGGAGTTGACTTCCTACCAATTAAAAGAGGTGGCCCAAGTTTGGTTCACACAATGGAAAGCCAATAGGCCGATTGAAGCGGGTCCCATAAAATGGGAAGAGTTTAAGGAATCATTCTTAGGAAGGTACTTTCCTCGGGAAAAGAGGGAGTGTAAGATTGAGGAGTTCATAAATCTTAGGCAAGGTAGCATGAATGTGGAGGAGTATTATTTGAAATTTACCTTGTTGTCTAAATACGCTACATCCTTGGTGTCAAACCCTAGGGATGAGATAAGTAGGTTTGTGACCGGTGTAACCGACCTAGTCAAGAAAAGTGTCGTACGACAATGCTCCATAATGATATGGATATTTCTAGACTCATGGTGTATGCTCAATCCATTGAGGAGTCCAAGCTTAAGAGGTTGGGTAGATATTTGAAGAGAGGTATATTCGATGAGCAAGGTCAACCTAGATTTAAAAAGGGAGCTCCTAACCAAGATTCTTCTAGTGCTCCTAAGGTTAACCAATAGAGAAGTGGTAGCTCTCAATTTGTTAAGCCTCCTTGCACCACTTGTGGTAAGAGACACTATGGGAAATGTTTAGCCAGTAGTAGTGGATGCTATGGGTGTAGAAAGAATGATCACAAGGTGAGAGTTTGTCCTACCCTTACGGCTTGAGGAAGGGAGGCCAAGCAAGCTTATTATAGTGGTCCAAATCTTTATGATCAAAAGAGGAACCGTTTCTATGCTCTCCAAGCTAACAAGGAAGTAAATCCGCATGAGGGTGCCGGTAAGTTATAGTTCCATATTTTGTAATAAAATCCTTATGCGTTATTCATGGTAGCCTAGTTGGGTTTCTCCCAAGTGGGGGATGGCATGCTGAATGGTAAGGTTGTTTTGAGTGTTGAGAATCTTATCTCTTTCCCTCTATTCTATTCATGCTTTAGACTTAGAGTTTCTAGTATCATGATGCATGTTTTTGAGTCTTGTGTGAAAATTAGTTTCCATATGTCTCCTTATACTATGCACGTTTTAGTGAATTCTTGTTAAATCAGAAAAATGAGTTTTCATAAACTTTGTTCCTCATGTTGATATGCATCTATGATGAGTTGCCAAAATGTTGCATAAGTTGACTTGTTGAGCATGCTTCAATATATTATTGAAAATGTTGCATAATTGTGCTTTTATGAGATATTTTCATGATGTGCTTAATGATGATGTTTGGAGAAGGAAGTTCCTCCAATGAAATTAGAATTGGTAAATTTGATCCTTAAGGAGTTGGTAGATGTGTTCCTACTTTCTTGAATTGCATGAAGTTGTTTGAGACTTTTTATGTGGAGTTGATGTTCCTCATTGCTATGTGTATGGTATATGAAGTTGTGTGTATGAGTGTGGGCTGCTAGTCCTGAGTCATTACCCTTAATGAGTTTTAAGTGCCATTCGAGAACGAATGTTCCCAAGTGGGGGATAATGTAATGACCCTAAAAGTGAAGTAGGAAGATCTAGAGCCTCATATTTGTTATAGATGTTGGTAATTTGTCAAAATTATGAGTTTTGGCTTTCAATGTTTAGTTAGAAGTGTTTTTCGGTCAAATGTCAAGAAACAACCATGACGTTCGAAAATTAGTCTTTTGGTACTAGTGTGTTCTGATGTGTTATTGTTGAAAGTGTGGTTGAGGTCTGAAACTGGTATAAGTGACCCTAGCACCTAGATGGACATGTGTAGGGGTTAAACGTCCGGGTACGACTCCCCAAGGACCACCCTAAGTGTCCTTGAGAAGAACGTAAGTTAAAACCCCCAAGCTGCCAAAAGTGGTGATCTACGGCCATGACTTACGGCCAGTAGGTCCACTTACTTCCCGTAAGTCTATCTACATAAGTCAAGACTTAGTGTAGGGAGCCTTAGCTCCCTTGGTCAAGTCTCTGTCACAAACGATGAGCCAAAATGATGGCCCATCACTCCACCTACGGTCCGTAGGTGTGGAGTCGTAGGTCGCACCTGCAAGTTGTCAAGTGACACGGCCAAGCCAAGGGTGGTTTGGTAAATTCCACCCTTGGCCAATTAAATACTTGGACGGTTATTTTGTGTATTTTTAGGTATTTTAAGCTAATTAAAACAATTAAACCTCCATTTAGAATTCATTCTTCAAAATCAAAACTCTTCTTTCAAAAAGGTTCTCTCTAGAACACCATTAAAGCTCAAGGTCAAATTGGAGCTAGGGTTGAAAATTTTGAATGCTTTCTTCTCCAAATTCGTGTGGAATTATCTCTATGGTATGGTGACCCTTGATCAAGGAGTCCAACCTAAGGGTTTTTCAAAAGTGTTTTAAAGAACAAAACTTCTATTTTATATTCTAGGCATGGGTTCATTGGTAAAATGTTTTCAAAGTCATTATGTTGATGAATTGAAGTTCTATTTTTGATTTTAAGATTATTTTCTATGGAATTCCTTCAAGAACCCTTGTTTTCACTAAAATCCTATATTTGACTTATGAAGTGGGTTTTGTGAATATGATTCAATGTTGATGAAATTGTGATTAAATTGAATTGATTTATTGGTTTCTATTGTTGTCTATAATTATATATGGTGAATTATTAAAGAATTGAGTAATGTTGATTATGGCTTTGGAGAATGGTAAGTTATCCTAATTTCCTTACAAATGTAGAATTGATACAGAATTGTTCTTGTATGGATTGATCCACTTATGTTGGAGGTGTTTATATATTGATTGTATTATGATCATGGCCTTCAAGGCATTGTGTGGTGGTTGGTAGTATTGTCATGTTATGGTATATGTGAGGGTATGTTGTGAAGCTGTTCATGTGATCTCAATGGTGATCTTGTATGAGGTGATATTGGGTTGTGATGGAAATTATGTTCTCTCTTAATGTTTATATGTGATGATGATAGACTATGATTATTGTCTATATGATGATGTTGTGTCTTGATTTGGTAGACTTAGGTGCCTTTTCTTGATACGTAAAAGTTTGTTGAATGTGAACTCTTGACTTGGTAGGCTTAGGTATCCTTCTCTTGAGTGATGAATGTATCTTGACTTAAGTGTATAATTGAGCATGAATTGTTAGACCTAGATTGGTCACCTCTTCTTAAATGAATAAATGTCTAGAATTGGCTGGACCTAGCATGGAGCCCTTTCTATGAATGAGTAATGAGGCATTCTAGGTTATACCTTGAAGCGGCTAGACCTAAGCATGATGCCCTTTCATGATGAGTCTAGACCCCTAAGTGAATGTAAAACCTTGAAGCGGTAGGCCTAAGGGTGAAGATCTTCTTCTTGTGTGAAATGATAGACTTAGAGTTGGTGGACCAAATCGGTAGAAAGCCCTGTCTAAGAAAGTCAATGAGCTATCCTTAACGAACCTTGATCGGCTTGACCTAAGTATGGTGCCCTTCTTGGTGAAGGTACTATGGGTCGGCTAGATCTAATGATGGTGCCCTCTCTAGTACACACATGTGAATGAAATTACTCTATGGGAACTTAGGTTAGCACCGAGTGGATATGGTGAAGATGGCGTCTCTTCCCGTAGAAAAGGCAAGAGTCCAATGAACATCTTTGGATATCCCATAAACCATGTGCCTACATGGGTTGCTTACTAGTTTTACCCTTGGCAAGTAGAACACCATCCACGGTGTGGGATTTATGATGCCCGATTCCATGCCTAACTAGTATGGTCTATGTTGGTTAATTCCTATTCCCATCATGTGGGATATGCACTCTAGTTATTAGATAAGTTCTATAACATGTATGAAGTATTATGGGATAATATCTACACATGGCATGAGTAGTCTTTGAAGATACTAAAGTGAGTTCTCTAAGCCTTAATGGCTAATACGTGAAAGTCCTCTAAATGCATGATTGTGTCCTAAATGACTCCAAAGATGAATGTTGACTTGATATCCTTATATTATATTGGATGTCTGTCTTATACTAAGGAGATGAACTACTTAGCATTTTATACTGTAATGTCAAGGTTCTTGTCTATAGTAGCCTTGAGGAACACTTAAGTGTGTATGAATGAGGTTTTATGTGCGGCCACTTCATGTCTCACTCAAGTGTGCCTTAGGATGACTCTAGATATAGACCCTCGGATGTTAACTTGTATCTTGCTAGGTGTACATGTTATGTGTTGCCTATTGATACTTGTGAAGCATCATTACTTGAGGTGAAGTATAAATGTGAAGTAAATGCTTTATATGTTGGTTGTGATGTAAACAATGCCTTTTATGTTCATGACTTACAAGATTTTCTCAAATAGCATATGCATGAGTTTCCAACGAAAATGTCCGTTTAAAAGCATGTTTTTGCATGGTCATCATACTTAGTATTTATTGCTCTAATCCATATTTTTTCTCTAATTTTCTACAAAGTGTAGGTGCGGGAAAGTGATTGAGTTGGCTTAGAGTTAAAGCTTGCGATTAGAGTTCTCTCTAGATCTTTTTGTATGTCCTCATATGTTCGAGGACAAGGATTCTATATTTCTTGTTTTTTTTTTATGTTGAAGACACTTTGTAATAGACTTGAGTATTTTCGATTGTGTAAAGGGTCGTGACCCTATCTTGTATGTTTGTCGAATGATGTCCATATGAGACTAGTCTTCCACTTACGTATAAATATTTCTAAAGATGTTGAACTTTGAGCCTTATGTTTTTGGATTAAAAGGTTTTTAATTCTTCACTATTTCTATATATCGAATGTTATGAATGCTAAGGGCTTGTATAAGACCTCTGAAAGGTGGAGTACACCATGTTACGACTTGGGGGAGCTCTTGAGTCGTGACAAAATTGGTATCAGAGCATAAGATTTGGAAAATGGTTCTTACGTTCAAAGTCTCACAAGCCACGTCCAGTAGAGTCTTGTTCATTGGTATGAGTCGCGACTCATCTATTTGCGAGAGGCTATAGGACGTGTAAAGTTATCCTTCTTTCATTATTCTAGATGTCGTGTCTTAGAGTGTGGTTCTATAAGTGTCCTTTTCCTAACCCTTTCTCTTGTGCTTATTATAGGTTATGAATACAAGGGCTAACCAAAGGAGAGTGGAAGAGGAGATTGTTAATGAGGGAGTTCCTCCCCGAGGTGGTCAATGCCTTCAAGGTGACCAAGTTCCTATAGGAAACCAAGAGAATGAGGTTCTGGTGGTTCCCCCGGACATTACTTATGAGGAGATTAGAGTGGCTCTTCTCACCCTAGCCCGAGCCATGACGACTCAAGTAAATATAGATATGGGGCCTAGGGTGAATGCTAATGAGAGTACCATGAGCTCAAGACTGAGAGACTTCGTGAAGATGAACCCTCCAATCTTCCTTGGTTCTAGAATGGGAGAAGATCCCCAATCATTCTTGTATGAAATTTATAAGATAGTCCATGCTATGGGTGTATCTTCTAGGGAGAAGGCGGAGTTGGCTTCCAACCAATTAAAAGAGGTGGCCCAAGTTTGGTTCACACAATGGAAAGCCAATAGGCCGGTAGAAGCGGGTTTCCATAGAATGGGAAGAGTTTAAGGAAGCATTCTTAGGAAGGTACTTTCCCCGGGAAAAGAGGGAGTGTAAGATTGGGGAGTTCATAAATCTTAGGCATGGTAGCATGAATGTAGAGTTGTATTATTTAAAATTTACCTTGTTGTCTAAATATGCTCCATCCTTGATGTCTAACCCTAGGGATGAGATGAGTAGGTTTCTGACCGATGTAACCGACCTAGTCATGGAAGAGTGTCGTACGACAATGATCCATAATGATATGGATATTTCTATACTCATGGTGTATGCTCAATCAATTAAGGAATCCAAGCTTAGGTGGTTGGGTAGAAATTTGAAGAGAAGTAGATTCGATGAGCAAGGTCAACCTAGGTTTAAAAAAAGAGCTCCTAACCAAGATTCTTCAAGTGCTCCTAAGGTTAACCAAGAGAGAAGTGGTGGTTCTAAATTTATTAAGCCTCCTTGCACCACGTGTGGTAAGAGACACTATGGGAAACGTTTAGCCGATACTAGTGGATGCTATGGGTGTGGAACGAATGATCACAAGGTGAGAGATTATCCTACCCTTACGGCTAGAGGAAGGGAAGCCAATAAAGCTTCTTATAATGGTTCTAATCTTGATGATCAAAAGAGGAACCGTTTCTATGCTCTCTAAGCTAACAAGGAAGCAAATCCGGATAAGGGTGCCGGTAAGTTATAGTTCCTTGTTTTGTAATTAGATCCTTATGTGTTATTCAGGTAGCCTAGTTGGGTTTCTCCCAAGTGGGGGATGGCACATTGTATGGTAAGGTTGTTTAGAGTGTTGAGATTCTTATCTCTTTCCCTCGATTCTATTCAAGCGTGAGACTTAGAGTTTCTAGTAGCATGATGCATGTTTTGGAGTTTTGTGTGAAAATGAGTTTCCATGTCTCCTTATATCATGCATGTTTTAGTGAATTCTTGTTAAATCAGAAAAATGAGTTTTCATAAACATTTTTTCTAATGTTGATATGCATCTATGATGAGTTGCCTAAATGTTATATTTTTGCATGATGTGCTTAATGATAATGTTTGGAGAAGGAAGTTCCTCCAATGAAATGAGAAATGGTAAAGTTGATCCATAAGGAGTTGGTAGATGTGTCCCTACTTTCCTGAATTGCATGAAGTTTTTTGCGACTTTTTATGTGGAGTTGATGCTCCTCCTAGCTATGAGTATGGTCTGTGATGTTGTGTGTATGAGTGTGGGCTGCTAGTCTTGAGTCATTACCCTTAATGAGTTTTAAGTGTCATTCGAGGACGAATGTTCCCAAGTGGGGGATAATGTAATGACCCTAAAAATGAAGTAGGAAGTTCTAGAGCCTCATATGTGTTCTAGAAGTTGGTAACTTGTCAAAATTATGAGTTTTGGCTTTTAAAGTTTAGTGACAAGTGTTTTTAGGTCAAACGTCACGAAACGACGATGACGTTCGAAAACTAGTCTTTTGGTGCTAGTGTGTTCTAATGTGTTGTTATTGAAATTGTTGTGTGGTTGAGGTCTAAAACAGGTAGAAGTGACCCTAGCACCTAGATGGACATGTATAGGGGTTAAATGTCCGGGTACGACTCCCCAAGGACCACCCTAAGGGTCCTTGAGGAGGATCCTAAGTTAAAACCCCCAAGCTACCAAAAGTGTTGATCTACAGACATGAGTTACAGCCAGTAGGTCTACTTACACCCTCTAAGTCTACCTCCGTAAGTCAAGACTTAGCCTAGGGAGCCTTGGCCAAGTCTCTTTCACAAACGACGAGCCAACATGACGGCCCATCACTCCACCGACGGTCTGTAGGTATGGAATCATAGGTCGCACCTGCATGCTGTCAAGTGACACGACCCAGCCAAGGGTGGTTTGGTAAATTCCACCCTTGGCCAATTAAATACTTGGACGGTTATTTTGATTATTTTTAGGTATTTTAAGTTAATTAAAACAATTAAACCTCCATTTAGAATTCATTCTTCAAAATCAAAACCCCTCTTTCAAAATGGTTCTCTCTAGAACACCATTGAAGCTCAAGGTCAAATTGGAGCTAGGGTTGAATATTTTGAATGCTTTATTCTCCAAATTCGTGTGGAATTTATCTCTATGGTATGGTGACCCTTGATCAAGGATCAACCTTTCTCTCAAGGAGTCCAATCAAAGGATTTTTCAAAAGTGTTTCAAAGAACAAAACTTCTATTTTATATTCTAGGCATGGGTTTATTGGTAAAATGTTTTCAAAGTCATTATGTTGATGAATTGAAGTTCTATTTATGATTTTCAGATGATTTTCTATGGAATTCCTTCAAGAACCCATGTTTTCACTAAACTCCTATATTTTACTTATGAAGTGGGTTTTGTGATTATGATTCAATGTGGATGAAATTGTGCTTAGATTGAATTGATTTATTGGTTTCTATTGTTGTCTATACTTATATATGGTGAATTGTTGAAGAATTGAGTAATGTTGATTATGGTTTTGGAGAATGGTAAGTTTACCAAATTTCCTTACTAATGTAGAATTGATATATAATTGTTCTTGTATGGATTGATCCACTTATGGTGGAGGTGTTTATATATTGATTGTATTATGATCATGGCCTTGAAGGCATTATGTGGTGGTTGGTAGTATTGTCATGTTATGGTATATGTTAGGGTATGTTGTTAAGATGTTCATGTGATCTCAATGGTGATCTTGTCTGAGGTGATATTGGGTTGTGATGGAAAGTAAGTTCTCTCTTAATGTTTATATGTGATGATGATAGACTACGAAGAGTCTCTATATGATGATGTTGTCTCTTGATTTGGTAGACTTAGGTGCCTCTTCTTGATACATGAAAGCTTGTGAAATGTGACTCTTGACTTGGTAGGCTTAGGCATCCTTCTCTTGAGTGATGAATGTAAGCCTTGAGTTTCTAATTGAGCATGAATTGTTAAACCTAGATTGGTAACCTCTTCTTAAATGAATTAATGAATGAATGTCTAGAATCAGCTAGACCTAAGCATGGTGCCCTTTCTATGAATGATTAATGAGGCATTCTAGGCTATACCTTGAATCAGCTAAACCTAAGCGTGGTGCCCTTTCATGATGAGTCTAGACCCCTAAGTGAATGTAAAACCTTGAAGCGGTAGGCCTAAGGGTGAAAACCTTCTTCTTCTCTGAAATGATAGACTTAGAGTTGGTGGACCGGTACGGTAAAAAGCCCTCTCTAAGAAAGTCAATGAGCTATCCTTAACGAACCTTGATCGGCTAGACCTAAGTATGGTGCCCTTCTTGGTGAAAGTACTATAGGTCTGCTAGACCTAATGATTGTGCCCTCTCTGGTACATTAATGTGAATGAAATTACTTTATAGGAACTAAGGCTAGCACCGAGTGGATATGGTTAAGATGGTGTCTCTTCCCGTTGAAAAGGTAAGAATCCAACGAACATCTTTGGATATCCCCTAAACTACGTGCCTACATGGGTTGCTTACTAGTTCTACCCTTGGCAAGTAGAACATCCTCCACGGCGTGGGATTCATGATGCCGGATTCCATGCCTACCTAGTATGGTGTATGTCGGTTAATGCCTATTCCCATCATGTGGGATGTGCACTCTAGTTATTGGATAAGTTCTATAACGTGTAGGTAGTAGTATGGGATGCTATTGTGTACGAGTAGGCTTTGAAGATACTAAAGTGAGTTCCTTAAGCCTTAATGGCTAATACGTAAAAGTCCTCTAAATGCATGAATGTGTCCTAAATGACTCCAAAGAAGAATGTTGACTTGATATCCTTATACTATAATGCATGTCTCTCTTATACTAAGGAAATGAACGACTTAGCATGTTATATTGGAATGTCAACGTTCTTGTGTTTAGTAGCCTTGAGGAACACTTAGGTGTGTATGAATGAGGTTGTATGAGCGGCCACTTCATGTCTCACTCAAGTGTGCCTTAGGATGACTCTAGGTAGAGAACCTATCTTGCTCGGTGTACATGTTATGTGTGGAATATTGATACTTGTGAAGCATCATTACTTGAGGTGAAGTATAAATGTGAAGTAAATGCTTTATATGTTAGTTGTGATGTATGCCTTATTTGTTCATGACTTACAAGATTTTCTCAAATAGCATATGCATGCGTTTCCAACCAAAATGTCCATTTAAAAATATGTTTTTGCATGGTCATCAAACTTAGTACTGATTGTGCTAATCCATATTTTTCCTCTAATTTTCTACAAAGTGGAGGTGCGGGAAAGTGATTGAGTTGGCTTAGAGTTAAAGCTTGGGATTAGAGTTCTCTCAGGATCTTTTGGTATGTCCTCATATGTTCAAGGATAAGGATTCTATATTTCAATTTTTTTATGTTCAGGCACTCTGTAATAGACTTTAGTATTTTCGATTGTGTAAAGGACCATGACCCTATCTTGTATGTTTTGTCTAAGGATGGCCATGTGAGACTAGTCTTCCGCTTGCGTATATAGATTTTTAAAGATGTTGACCTTTGAGTTTTATGTTTTTGGATTAAAAGGTTTTTAATTCTTCACTATTTCTATATATCGAATGTTATGAATGCTAAGGGCTTGTATAAGACCTCTGAGAGGTCGAGTACGCCATGTTACGACTTGGCGGTGCTCTCGGGTCGTCCCAAATATACTGATAATGACACATTCAAGACTGAGGCATATATATTTGAAATACTGAAATATCTGACCTAGCATGTGTAATTCAGGAACTAAAGAAATACATAGTAGGGTTCTAAAGTTTATGCAATAAACAAGGTAATAGCATGATAATCAGATTTGGAACATGTTAATAACTAATTCATGATAATCTGATGAAGTTGTAGAAACCCTAGGTCTAGGTAATAATAGGGAATCAAGAATCTGACCGAAATATAGGGACCTAAAGGGTGAAAAGAACCCACTAGTGAAATCCCACATACCTGGTGACGAATTCCACGGAGAAATCCTTTGATTTTAGGGCTGGAACTGGAGGAAACTTGTTGCGTTCTTCAACTAACGTTGGTCGCCTTTTTCTCTTCTAACCCTTCTAAATTTCTATGTTTTTTATGCAAGATCTGACTTAGGTAAGTTCTAGTTATGTTTCTAGGCTAAAACTAGCCAAAACCATGTAGGTTAGGGGCTTAAACGACGTAGTTTAGGTGTCCAAAGAATAGGGGAAAGACTGAAATAACCCTAATTAAAAATTGACAGGCCGATCACGGCCAATTTCACGGATGTGTGAGGGACCACAGGCCGTTATGGTCCCCGTGGTCCTCACTTGGTCTGGTGGTCTGAGGGTCCTGGGGTTTGATCCACGTGCCCCTACCATGACCATGTGGAGGACCACAAACCGTGAACATCCTCGTGGTCCTCACTTGGGATGAGATCTGGTGGCTTATGTTTAGGGGTCTACTGGTTAAGCCTCCACAGACCACCCCACGGCCCATGTGAAGGACCACGGACAATGAAGGTCCTCGTGGTCCTCACTTAGGGGTGGGGATCTAAGGGACTGGCAGGGGGTGCTACTGGTTGGCCTTCACGGACCCTACCACGGGCCATATGAAGGACCACAATCCGTGAAGGTTCTCGTGGTCCTCACTTAGGCTTGAGGGTCTGAGGGCTAGTCTAGGGGTCTACTGCCTAACTCTTCACGGATGCCCCCACGGCCCGTCATCAAGACCACGGCCCGTGAAGGGTCCTGTGGTCTGACTCATGGGACTGGTGGAGTCCAACTCCCCACCACGGGCAGGTCAATGAACAGTGGACCCTGTCACGATCCGTGAACCCTGCCATAGTTCACTGGTTTCAAGTAAATTTATGCTATTTTTTTAGGTCTGGTTTTAGGTGTTACAATATCTCCCCCTTGGGATCATTAATCTTCTAATGTAAACTAAACTAGATGAGATGGAGGGGATAAGCTGCAACCCTACCACTAAACACTAAAGGCTGATTTCTGACTGAACTAAGTTCCAAAAAAACATGCAAATATGCTGAAAAATGCAAGTACAGAATAAAGGAACATGATACTAAGACTGAATTTGCGCATGAATAACTGAAAAACTGAAGAGGATCTAATACCTCAATCTAGTGTGGAATCGGAAGGAAAGAGGTGAGGATACTTTGACTTCATGGCTGCTTCTGCTTCCCAAGTAGCTCCTTCTACAAACTGAATCCTCCACAAAACCTTGACTGAAGCGACTTCTTTGTTTCTCAACCTTCTAACCTGACGATCAAGAATCTCAACTGGTACATCCTCATAAGAAAGACTATCTTTCACAACAACAGTCTCTAATGGCACTACGAATGCTGGATCACCCACACACTTCTTAAATAGTGAAATGTGAAACACTGGATGCACTGCTTCTAATTCTGCTGGCAAGTCTAAATCATAAGCCACTTTACTAATCCTTTTCAGAATCTTGTAAAGGCCTACATATCTAGGACTAAGCTTCCCTTTCTTGCCAAATTTCATCACCCCTTTCATAGGTGACACTTCCAAGGAAACCCAATCATCAACTTGGAACTCTAGTTCCCTTCTCCTTACATTTGCATACGACTTCTGGCGACTCTGGGCTGTCTTAAGTCTATCTCTAGTGAGTTGCACTTTCTCCATAGCATAATGGATTGAATCTGGCCCTATCAAGGCTGCTTCACCTACTTCAAACCAACCAACAGGAGATCTGCATCTACACCCATACAATGCCTCATAAGGGACCATCTGAATACTGGAATAGTCTATTATTGTAGGAGAACTCTATAAGAGGAAGGTGATAATCCCAACTACCCTTGAAGTCGATCACACAAGCTCTCAACATGTCCTCTAAGATTTGAATGGTATGCTCTGCCTGACCATCCATATGTGGATGAAATGTTGTGGTAAGATTAACCTGAGTACCAAGACCTTTCTGAAATGGCTTCCATAAATGAGAGGTAAACTGAGGACCTCTATCTGAGATGATAGACAAAGGAACCCCTTGCAACCTGACTATCTTATTAATGTAAAGCTTGGCGTAGTCCTCTGCAGAATCTGTAGTCTTGACCGCCAAAAAGCGAGAAGACTTAGTGACTCTGTCAACTATCACCCAAATGGAGTAATGATGTCTACGAGTACGAGGTAAACATGTGATGAAATCCATGTTGATCACTTCCCACTTCCAAGTAGGAATGTCGATCTCTTGAGTCATACTCCCTAGTTTCTGATGTTCTACCTTCACTTGCTGACAATTGGGGCACTTAGCCACAAAATCTGCTATATCCCTCTTCATGCCATTCCATCAAAAGACTTCCCGCAGATCACGGTACATCTTAGTGGTGCCTGGATGAATAGAATACCTGGAGTTATGGGCTTCTGAAAGAATCTGTTGTCTCAACTCGTCCACATTATGAACACATAATCGACCCTAGTAGCAAAGCACATCATCTCCCCCTTGGGAGAATACCTCAACTCTCTGTTGATGGACTACACCCTTGAGCTCGAGAAATATCAGATAACTTTCTTTATTTTCCTTAACCTCCACTACCAATGAAAATTCTGATCCATTTTGAACTGTCACACCACCATCTGATATGCTCATAAGACGAACTCCTAAACGAGCAAGCCTATGAAGATCCTTTGCTAACTATTTTCTTCCTTCCTCAACATGTGCTACACTACCCATAGATAGTCTGCTAAGGGCATCTGCTACTACATTTGCCTTGCCAGGATGGTAATGCACACTCATGTCATAATCCTTGATGAACTCAAGCCATCTTCTTTGGCGAAGATTCAACTCTTTCTGGGTGAACACATACTGAAGGCTCTTATGGTCTGTGAACACATCTACATGAACACCATACAAGTAGTGTCTACAAATCTTGAGTGCAAACACCACCGCCGTAAGCTCGAGGTCATGTGTTGGATAATTCTTCGCATGCACCTTAAGTTGTCTAGAAGCATAAGCTATAACCTTACCTCGCTGCATCAACACACAACCTAGGCCGACTCTGGATGCATAACAATAAATCACATAACCGTCTGAAACCTTTGGTAGAGTCAAAACAGGAGTTGTAGTCAACGTAGTTTTCAATTCTGCGAACCTTTTCTCACAGTCATCTGACCACTAAAACTTGACCATCTTCTGAGTCAACCTAGTCAATGGTGAGGCTATGGGTGAAAATCCTTCCACGAACCTTATGTAATAACCCGCTAGACCCAAGTAACTTCTGATATCTATAGGATAGGTAGGTTTGGGCCATTATTTCACTACTTCTATTTTCTCGGAATCCATTCGGATCCCTTCGCTAGACACTATATGCCTAAGAAAAGCAACTGATTGTAACCAAAACTGGCACTTGTTAAATTTGGTGAGTAACTGGCGAGCTTTGAGAGTTTACAAAACAACTCTCTAATGACTCGCATGTTCTTCCTCATTCCTAGAGTAAATGAGGATATCATCAATAAAGATGATAATGAACAAGTTCAAATACTACTTGAACACTCTATTTATCAAATCTATGAAAGCTGCAGGAACCATTGGTTAGTCCAAATGGAATAACTACAAAATCATAATGAACATATCGATTTTTGAAGGCTGTCTACAGAATGTCTCTATCTTTGACTTTGAGCTGATGATAACCCGATCTGAGGTCTATCTTTGAGAAATGACTAGGACCCTGAAGTTGGTCAAACAAGTCATCTATCCT
Source organism: Solanum stenotomum (assembly GCF_019186545.1). Lineage (NCBI taxonomy): Eukaryota > Viridiplantae > Streptophyta > Magnoliopsida > Solanales > Solanaceae > Solanum > Solanum stenotomum. The sequence continues at coordinate 53,550,571 of NC_064284.1, forward strand.
GGGGATGGGATACTTATTCTTGATTGTGACCTTGTTCAACTACCTATAGTCAATGCACATTTTGAGAGAACCATCTTTCTTCTTCACGAACAACATCAGTGCACCCCATGGCGAAATACTAGGTCTGATGAAGACCTTATCTAGAAGGTCTTTCAACTGCTCTTTCAATTCCTTAAGCTCAGTTAGAGCCATCCTATAAGGAGGAATAGAAATAGGTTGGGTATCTTTCCATTTTTTTTACCCATTTCTTGGGTAAAGTCTCCCAACTTGGAAGGATATCAATTCCAAAGTCCATTTCCCTATCGGGAGGAACTCCGGGAAAATCTTCTGGAAACTCATTAACCACTAGAACTGACTCAAGATTTGGGGTTTAGGAGCTTGAATCCTTAACCCAAACTAGATGGTAGAGATAACCCTTAGAGATAATCTTTCTTGCCTTAAGGTAAGTAATGACTCGACCCATGGGTGATAAGCTACCACCCTTCCACTCTAAGATTGGTTCATCTGGAAATTGAAAACGAACAATCCTAGTTGTACAGTCGACTGAGGCATAACAGGAATGTAACCAATCCATTCCTTGAATGACATCGAAGTCTACCATTTCTAACTCTGGAAGGTCTGCTGAGGTGATTTTCTTGAAGACTCTGACAGTGCAATTTTTGTATACCCATATAGATATAATTGGGTCACCGACTGGAGTAGAAACTGAGAAAGGCTCTGAGAGTTTTTGGACTAACATCAAACTTAACTGCTATATAAGGAGTAACAAAGGAAAGAGTAGCCCCTGTATCTAACAAAGCATAAATATCGAGATCAAAGACTCGTAACATACCAGTGACTACATTAGGAGAATCTTCTTGATCCTGGGGAGCCTGGAGAGCATAAAGCATGTTTTGGCGCTGTCCGCCACCTCTACTAAATGACTTACCCTGCTGAGTTAGGCGACTTGCTGGAGCTGCTAAAGTTGTGGACTGAGCTCTATCATTGCCTCCTAGACCCTGTTTAGAAGGAAAATCCCTCAATATGTGACCAGACTGACCACACACAAAGCATCCTTCCTTTCCTGCAAGGCACTCGCCCAAATGGTTCTTACCACACTTAGGGAAAGTTGGGTAGGTTTTGGTTCCTGAAGCACTTCTTTGAGACTTAGATCCTGATGCCCTACCTTTCTGATCTTGTCTGAACTTGGAGGACGGAACACTAGCTGATGAAGGTGCTGGAGCTGAAAATTTCTACTGACCCTATGAGCGATTTCTACCACCCGATTTCTGCTGAGAATAGTCATAGTTTCCTGTCCTAGCCTTCTTGTACTCCTTAGCCTGTTCTCTAAGCTTATCACCCTCAACCTGCTGAGCATGAGTCATGAGCCTAGAGATGCTCATATTTTCCAGCAACATAGCATTTCTACTCTCTGTCTTCACCAAGTCTGACACTCCATATAGAAACTTATTCATCTGAGCCCTGGAATCATCAACCATGTGAGGAGCATACCTGGAGAGTTGGGTAAACTTGAGCCCATACTCTTGGACTGTCATACTTCCTTGCCTTAAGTTCATAAATCCCTGAGTTTTTGCCTTCCTTAGCTCTCTTGGGAAAAACCGATCTAGAAAGGTCTACTAAAGCAATCCCAAGTGATAGGAGTTGCATCTGTACCCCTACTCTCTTTCCACTGAGTATACCAGATATGAGCCACATCATTAAGTTGGTGAGATGCTAACTCAACCCGATCATTCCCAGTTACCTGCATCACTTCAAAGATCTTCTTGACCTTGCAATGAAGTTTTGGGGATCCTCACCAATTTGCAATCCTAAGAACTCTGGTGGATTCATACTAGCAAAATTTCACACAATGGCTATAGTTGACCCAACATTAGCATTTTACAGAACTGGAGCCCGCTGATTTTTCTGGCCGGCCACACTCTAAGCCAACATCTGAATGGAATTTCGGCATTCTACATTCAAAACTACTTGATCTGGACTAGAGGAGCTGCGTTTGTGTTCCTGGCATTCAGATTCTTGGCATTGGCTCTACGATGAGGCATGTTCACTGAAACGTAGAACGTCGAGTTAGAATGGAATTAGCTGCGTTTGTGTTCCTGAAAGAGTTTTCTTAAAACACTTTGTAGCCTCCCTCTCATTAGATGTGGTTCACTTCACACCCATGGAAAGGACTCTACTTAGTGCGGCTTTTTCAAACATCCTAGGGCTCTTAAACCTAGTGCTCTGATACCAAGTTTGTCATGCCTTGAGCTACCGTCACGCCCCAAGAGCACCCCCTAGGAGTAACACGACGTACTTGACTCCAAAGAGGTCTTATACGATCCCTCAGCATATTTGTCATTGCATATAGACATTGAATAATGCTGAAATTTAAAAACTTTCCAACAACAATGTCAGAGTGTCTCATAATAGAAAATAGAAAGTAAAATGTCTAGACATCAACATCTCAATAAAACCATCTAAGTACACATAAGAGACTCAATTAGGGACCATAGCCCTTTACAATAGAATTGTCTCAAAATAACAAGTACATAAGAAATCTAATAGTCTATTACAATATAAGGAACATAAGTGTCATAATGTGTGTCCTCGAAACTTGAGGACATACCAAAAAGTCTCGGAGAAAGTCTAAGTCCAAGCTTGAACATCTTAGTAGCATAATCACTTCCCAGAACCTACACTTATTATAAAAAGGAAGAAATATGGGTTAGCACAAACAATTGTACTAAGTATGGAAGCCATGCAATTAAAACCATTTAAAACATGCAAAAAAGGGACCTTTAGTTTGAAACATGCTACTTCAAGTTAAAAGCCATAATTCATATTCAAGGAACATTTAGCCAATCCACATTACAAGATAAAGAGACATTCATGATCATAACAATAAACCATAACCCATACCTTACATATTTGAGTTCCATTTACATCATACCATCCTAGGACACCACCCATGACCCCCTTTCAAGTTCACTTGTGCAATGTACATATGAAGTCCCATACCCCCTATATATACTAAGTAAAGCCATCAAGAGGACACAGGTGTAGTCACATGCATAATCAACTTCATAATAGGTGAATAAACCTTACCATTATTTATACCTTACCACATATAAAGGACTGAGACAAGAATTCCTCAAAGAACCCACTTGTCCTATGCATAGGTAAAGTCCCATACCCTCACCTATACTAAGTAGTATCCCTCAAGTAGTCCTACTTAGAGTTCATAAGTCATTTACATAAGTCCTATTCATACATTATATCATCTTCTTAAAACATAGGGATATTAGCACTAACCGACAAAGACCATGTGAGCTTACATGGAATCCGGTGTTCTACTCCCACACCGAGAGAGAGTGTTCTGCTTGCCAAGATAGAACTAACATAATTGCATCAAAGTGGATCCACTAGCTAATACCTATGTGGGCAAACATAGTTAAGGAACAAGGATATTGCTACTAGAAACCCGAATTTGCTAGACGTAGAAGGTTTCCATCTCATGAGACAACATATATATTGGGAACCCAGATTTGCTAAACGTAGAAGGAACCCATATGGGAAGCCGGACTTGCTAAATGTAAAAGCTTCCATCTCATATTCATGTTCACTCGGTGCTAAGCTCATATCCCATTTTAAGTAGTATTAGGAATTTACTTACACATTAATTTAATAAGGAATGCATTTGGAATTCAAACCATCATTCATCATATAGCTCATAAGTTCTAAGATGAGAATAACCTTTCATCATAAAACCATCAACATATAATAATGTTCATTCATAGCATAGTCAAATAGTGTTCATGAGATTTACCTTCTCTTCATCATACCAACACTTACATAATCATAACTTAACATTCATGTACATATCATAGCATACTTGTCAACACTTGGGGTTGTAGGGAAGAGGAGTATAACTCAATCACTACAATTCATAATCAAGTAGCACCTCCACCATAAGTGGATCAACAATTCAATATATGAACATTCATCAATTTGACAACCTTCATTCATAGCCTTCAAGGCTCATATCAAGATTCAACACTAATTCATTGATAATCAACCATCATATAGAGAAACATCTTAATAAAATAATGAATCCCACAATTACATATTAAATCTTCATCCTTAATTCACCATTAAAGTCATACTAGAGTTTAATGTGAGAAAAAAGGGGAAATTCATAGGTCTTGTGGGGATTTGTTCAAAACTCATCAACATGACATTAATTCATCCACAAATCATCATATACAACCATAATTAATCATTATTTTTCAATGAAAACTCAATTGGAAATTGACCCAAGAAATTGAGAGAAAAACCTAGAATTTGGGGACTTTGAAATCCAATTTTGAGAGGGTCTCTTGGAGAAAAGATCCCAAGAGTGAAGAGTAACCATACCTTAGTTGATTTCTTGAGAATCAATGGAGAAACTCCAAGTAATTTGGGAAAGAACCTTGAAACCCTAGCAATCCTAACTCCAATGCCTTCTTCTTTTTCTTCTTGAGTCTAGAGAGAGAAATATTGGAGAGAAGGGGAAGATGAAATTTTATTCTTATTTTTTTTAAGTAGGTGTTGTGAAAGTGATTCATTTTGGGAGTATTTTAACATAAAATACCTTATATAGTTATTTAGAAATAATATAAAATATACCTACTTCTCAATTTAACTGAAAAATAATATTTACGAAAACGCCCATTGCCCACATTGACTTGCCAAATAAAACTAAGGTAAAGTCCAAGGGAGCATTTAAGGTCCTTGAAGTGGTTCACTAGCCTTGGACCCTCCCTTGGACTTTGCCTTTGGCTTTTTAAAGCTAAGGCATATCCATGGGAGTATTCAAAAGACCTATTTATTTCATATATAAATATTTATATAAAAATAATATAGATTATACCAATTTAATTTATACTAAAAAGGAAATTATGAAATTACCCCTTTTTATGCCTCCCTTGGATTGCCCAAAAACTAAATAATTGTTTAAGGGACCCTTTAAGGGCCGTGGACTGCTTCAAGTCCCTTGAACCCATACCTGAACTGCCAACTTTGCCGAAAATGGCTAAGGCAAAGTTCACAAGGCCCTTCAATGGCAGTGAGCTGCTTCACGTCCCTTGAACCCATACCTGAACTGCCTTTATGCCAAAAATGGTAAAGGCATTGTTCACGAGAGCTTCTAAGGACAGTGAACTGCTTCACGTGCCTTGAAGCCTCTCTAGAACAAATGCCTTTTGCCCACACGGCTAAGGCAAAGTTCAAGGGAGCTTCTAAGGACAATGAACTGCTTCACGTGCCTTGAAGCCTCTCTTGAACAAATACCTTTTGCCCACATGGCCAAGGCAAAGTTCAAGGGAGCTTCTAAGGACAGTGATGCCTTTCTCCTTTCTTGAACCCTCTCTTGAACTTATACTTCGTCAAAATTTTGGACTATTTTACAACTTCACATTTATGCAAAAACTTCTAAAACTCGAATGTTAGGCTCAAGTTTCACCTAACAATTTTTTTCCGAATTGTTACAATATCCCCCCTTAGGAACATTCATCCTTGAATGACTCGAGACTAGCAGCCCATCATGCATGACATATCAATCGATTACACAAATCATAGGAGGAAACATCAACTCCATATCATAAGCTCAATGCACACAAATATGTAGGAACTAAATCCACAACTTCATTATGCACCAAAATTTCCATTTGACACAAACATGTGAGGAACTACCTTCTCCAACACAAGCCAGCTCATCACAACAATATTAAGCAAACATGGTATTTCATCACAACATAACTAAACATGTTCATCAACTTATCTCATGAGGTCACATATGTCAACATCATAACCAAATTCAATACAACATGAGATTCAACATATCGTTTCATTACACGCAATTAAGCATGCTCACAAATTTACCTCATAAGTCAAATTATGCAATAATCAAACTATAGCGATTCAACAAGAGGAACGTATAATTCATGACAGACTCAATTATGTACTATATACTTCCTCACATGGACCTACACCATATAGGGAGAAAACATGGAAAAAGATTACATAATAAACAAAACTCCTAATTCATTACAAACTCAAGAGAAACTACTTACCTCAAGTTTGAATAGGAGTAGCAAGAAAGAGATGAGGATAACGGGACTTAATATCAGCCTCGGCCTCCCATGTAGCACTCTCTACTAGATTATTCCGCCATAGAACCTTAACAGAAGCTACTTCATTATTCCTCAACCACCTCATTTGCCGGTCTAGAATCTCAACCGGAACCTCTTCATAAGAAAGGTTCTCATCAACATCCAAACCTTCTAAAGGAAGTATGGATACCGGATCACCTATACACTTTTTGAGCATAGAGACATGAAATACCGAGTGAACCGGAGCCAACTCATTAGGCAAGTTCAATTCATAAGCAACATTTCCAACTCTCTTTCAAAATCTCATAAGGGCCCACATACCGGGGACTAAGCTTCCCCTTTTTACCAAACCTCATTGCCCCTTTCATGGGCGAGATCTTTAAGTAGACCCAATCACTGACCTCAAATTTGAGATGCCTCTTTCTATTGTCAGCATAAGACTTTTGCCGACTTTGAGCCATCTTTAACCTATCTCTTATAAGTCGAACCTTTTCAATAGCCTCATAAATCATCTCAGGACCAAGAAGAGCAAATTCACCTACTTCAAACCAACCAACCGGAGATATACACCTCCTACCATAAAGTGCTTCAAACGGAGCCATGGCAATACTTGAATGGTAACTATTGTTGTAGGCAAATTCAATCAATGGAAGGTGATCATCCCAATTACCTTTGAAATCGATCAAACACGCTCTCAACATGTCCTCTAAGGTTTGAATGGTACTCTCTTCTTGACCATCTATTTGAGGGTGAAATGCGGTACTAAGCTTCACTTAAGTACCAAGGCTATCTTGGAAAGCCTTCCAAAAGTGCAAAGTAAATTGAGTACCTCTATCTGAAATAATAAACAAATGAACTCCATGTAACCTTACCACTTCCTTTAGGTACAACTTAGCATAGTCTTCCGCCGAATACGAATCCTTGATGGGAAGGAAATGGGTTGATTTAGTCATCCTGTCAACAATGACCCAAATAGAATCACGTTGCCTTCGAGTACGTGGCAAACCTACCACAAAGTCCATATTGACATCCTCCCACTTCCAAGTGGGAATGCTTATATCTTGAGATAAACCTCCCAGTCTTTGATGCTTGGCTTTGACTTGTTCGCAAATTGGGCATTTGGCCACAAAGCTCACTATATCCCTCTTCATTTCGTTCCACCAATAGATCTCTTGTAGGTCACGATACATTTTGGTGGCTCCCAAATTTATAGAATATCGATAACCGTGTGCCTCTTCCAAAATTCTCTTCCTTAAGTCATCCACATCCGGTACACACAATCTTCCTTGGTACCTAGGCACCTCATCTCCCCCTTGGGAGAAAGCCACAACGGACTTATCAAGAACCGACTCTTTCAATTCCATCAAAGTAGTATCTAGATGTTGCTTGGACTTAACCTCAACCACAAGTGATGACTCGGAACATTGATGAACCATAAACCCACCTTTGGAGGAATCCCTTAGTTGAACACCTAATCGAGCCAACCTATGTACCTCCCGAACTAACTCCTTTTCTCATCCTCTATGTGAGCAACACTACCCATGGACACTCTACTCAATGCATCTGCAACCACATTAGCCTTTCCGGAGTGGTATAGGACATTCATATCATAGTCCTTTAAAAGTTCCAACCACCTCATTTGTCAGAGATTCATATCTTTTTGGCTAAAAACATATTGAAGACTTTTGTTGTCGGTAAACACAGCTACGTGTACCCCATAGAGATAGTGTCTCCATATCTTTAAAGTAAAGACTACCGCCGCTAGTTCGAGATCATGGGTTGGATAGTTCTTTTCATGAATCTTTAATTGTCTAGAAACATAAGCGATTACTTTGCCATGTTGCATAAGGAAACACCCCAACCTTACTCTTAAAATATCACAATATACTACAAACCCTTCGGTACCCTCCAGTAAGGTCAATATCGGAGCGGAGGTAAGCTTATCTTTCAACAATTGAAAATTCATTTCACAAGACTCCGACCATTCAAATTTAACCTTCTTTTGGTCAAAGTCGTTAGTGGAGAAGCAATTGAGGAGAGACCCTCAACACATCTTCTATAATAAACCGGCTAGTCCCAAAAAGCTTCTAATGTCGAAAGGGCTTAAGGGTCTAGGCCATTTCTTAACCACCTCCGTTTTCTTTGGATCTACTTCAATTCCCTCATTTGACACTACATTATCGCTAAACGCAACTGATCTCAACCAAAATTCACATTTGCTAAACTTAGCATACAACCGTTGGTCCTTGAGAACTTGCAACACTGTCACGCCTCAGATCTGATTAAGACGAACAGGCACCCGATGTCTAAATGGCCCGGGAGAACCAACTTACAACCTGCACTTACCATACATTTAACTATGATAACTATGAAGCTATGACAAGCTTATATGCCCTGTAGTGATAAAAGACCGACATAGACAAGCCCAAAACTTATGTACAACACTTGGCCGTTGAGGCCACAATTGTTAAGAGACAAGACACAACCAAACTTTATACATTAGTCTACAAAGCCTCTACAAGATAGATAACCTTAGTTTAGGTCAGGACAAGGCCCCGCCTTACCCTTAACTACTATACGGTAACAAAATAAATGCCAAAGACTTGATTAAGCCCCAAATCAACTTGGAGCTCACCAATAGCAGCTGCGTGTCCTGTGCTCCTACTGGGGAGGCCTACTAGCTGGAGTACCTGTGGCTGCAGCATGAAATGCAGCGTCCCCCGAGAGGGACATTAGTACGAAGAATGTACTGAATATGTAAGGCAATAACATGTGTAAACAAGAGCTCAATTGAAATCAAGTATCAATATGTAAATGCATAGATCAGATTAAAGACCAGCCTTGTTGCTGTTGTGGGATAATGTACATTTTCTTCTTTTCTGTAATTTTCTTTACATTGCGATCTCTGTAAAACATGTGATACAAATAACCAACTGATCAGTGGTAAAAGATGATGAGCCATGCTAGGCATTTTAACTCCTGAGATGCTGTCCTCAAATATATAACTTTGGGATCGACCCATGCTAGGCTTTCGCCCCTAGGCTGCCACCCTTATACACAAATTGGGATCGACCCATGCTAGGGTTTTGCCCTTGGGCTGCCACCCTTACACATATACCGCTTCATATAGTTTCTTTAATCTTTGAGATTGTTATTTTGGTAGTCATAATTGTTTTTGAGCGTTAGAACTGTGGATCAGTAGTAGGAAACATGTGAATATGAACTTAGGGCAGTAACAATAACACAAGATGGAAATGTAACACTAATGAATTACATAAGAGCTCAAATGACACAATGGACCTCATTTGATTGACAGGAGGAATCACAAAGGTACTGCTGAAATTACCCTTTTCTCATACCAATACTTGGAAAAGTAAAGATGCACATATATTGTTAGCTGTGTTTGGGATTGTACGCTGCCACTATGTGTCTTTTACTTGAAAGAGCACTTAGGAAGCTCACTTGTTGGTAGTGACACAAGCAGAGTTCATGCCAAAGAATGTAGAATCGAATAGCCTTACATACCTTGCTGTACCACTCAGATAGTACAACAATTAACCTCCTTCCTTTTCGATTATTAATCTACAATGAAATAAGTAACACAACTAATATTAGTAGCTAACCAACAGATTGGGCTACTTGAACTTGGCAAACAGTAATCAGGTAGCAATCTCATACTTATCAAACCGATGGTATGTATTCACCCCTTCTCCTTTAATAACGTCATATACAATACGACCTTCTAATAAGGTCCCCTGAAACTCCTCAGGCTTTATAACATATGCAAAACAGTATACAAAGGGGTTGCAGGCAGCAAGCTCATGCAACGACCAATTAGATGGTACGTTACTGCACCCTTTACTGTTTTATCCTTTAACAAGTTCTCATGACTTTTGCACATGCCTCCTTATGTTACTATACACAAATCAGTCTCTAAACATCATAATGTGGCAGTAGCAATATGAACTCACAGTTTCCGACCACTTTCCCTTGAGCATCAACTAACATTACATTTAAAATGCTCAAATGGGCTAACAATTGAGTTAAAGAGGACTCCCCTCCATGGCTGTCCCAACATGCACAATCAACCAGAACATTACCCAATCTCACACCATGTAAAAGGAACAATTCTCAGCTCATTAACACATACCAAATCCCCTAACCGATTCAAGCACAAAAGAGGGATGAAAATTTCAGTAACTCACCTTGTTGGACAGCAACCTCACTTGCTAACTTCAAGGTTTAGGTTGTCTTTTCCAAATTATCTTGAGAATAATGAAGGATTACTAAATCAGCAGACCATATTCTTACGAATCCAAACTTTAAAAAACTAACATATGGCAGTAGCCTTACCTTAAGGTGAAATCAGTTCCTCCTCTTGAATTTCTTAAGATGGGAGATGTTACACCAACTTGTACTTGAAAAATAAAGGGTATTCTCAAATTTTTAATGGTGAACTTGCAGGCCAGCACTTTGGAGCTTCTAGGGTTTCTTTTTGGGAGTAAATTGTTATAGAACAAGTGAGAGATATATGAAATGAATTTCATTCTCTTAAGGGTCCTTTATGGACGTTTTTACATTAAGAAATATGTAGAAATATCTAGTCCCTCTCTTTAAGTAAGCAAGTACATCACTCCCTTAATTTCTGCCACAAGTTCTTTAAGTGGTTGTATCACCTAGTTGCCCTTTTCTTTTAAAATGTAGTCCACATATTTCCTAAGTATGTGCATCACCTACTTACCACTTATTTAAGTAGGTCAGCAGTTAATCTACCATTAAGAACCTATGTCATCCTTTCTACGTAAGCTACACATGTATGTAAGTAAGACATCCGAATCAGTAGCTTAAGCAAGTAGGTTGATTACTATGACAAATTATACTTTACTTACTCTATTTACCATCAAACCTCTTTCGAATATTGTCAAACCTATTTCAAACCCTCACTACTCACATAGAACTAGTATATGCAAAATATGGGACGTTACATCCTCCCCTCCTTAGGAACATTCATCCTCGAATGTTTGCCTAATTATTTAGCTCCAATCAAGTTCAATCAAGCCTATGTTGAATTCTACTGTTAGCCACATAATAAGCACAGACTTATACTTACTTGTTACTGTCTCAACTCAGCACTTTGACCCTTCTCCTCGGATTGAAATACATGAGGATATTTGGACTTCATTGCTTCTTCCGCCTCCCATGTAACTTCTTCAACTTGTTGGTTTCTCCATAGTACTTTTTACAGAAGCTACTTCTTTATTTCTTAGTTTCTTAACGTGTCGATCCAAAATTGCGATGGGTACTTCTTCGTAAGTGAGATCTTCTGTAACGTGTACATCTTCCATAAGAGTGATACGAGATGGGTCGCCTATGTATTTTCGAAGCATTGAGACATGAAATACTGGATGGACTGTTGAGAGCTCTTGAGGAAGCTCTAACTCATACGCGACTTGACCAACTCTTCGAATAATTTTATATGGATCTATATAGCGCGGACTCAGCTTTCCCTTTTTACCAAATCTCATTACCCATTTCATTGGGGATACCTTCAAAAATACCCAATCTCCTATTAAAAATTCCAGTCCTCTCTTTCTATTATCTGCATATGATTATGTCGACTTTGAGCTGTTGCTAATCGTTGTTGTATCACCTTAACTTTTTCCATAGCTTGATGAACAAGATTTGGCCCAAATAAGGCAGTTTTGCCCGCCTCAAACCATCCGATTGGTGACCTGCATTTTCTCCCATATAACGCTTCATAAGGTGCCATTCTGATACTTGAATGGTAGCTATTGTTGTAAGCAAACTCAATAAGCGGCAAATGATCATCCCAACTACCTTTGAAGTCTAATATACAAGCTCGCAACATATCCTCAAGTGTTTGGATTGTACGTTCTGCCTGACCATCCGTTTGAGGGTGAAAGGTTGTGCTTAAATTCACTTGCGTTCCCAAACTCTTCTGAAATGACTTCCAAAGTTTGCGGTGAATTGAGCTCATCTATCAGATATAATAGAGATTGGCACTCCATGTAGCCGAACTATCTCTTTAATATACAACTTTGCATACTCTTCAACTGTATAAGTAGTCTTGACCTGTAAGAAGTGCACTGCTTTGGTGAGTCTATCAACAATCACCCATATGGAATCAAACTTCTGAAATGAGCGAGGCAAACCAGTGACAAAATCCATATTAATCATATCCCACTTCCAAATTGGAAGTTCTATACGCTGCATATAACCTCCAGGCTTCTGGTGCTCTACTTTAACTTGTTGACAATTTCTACATTGAGCTACAAATTCTGCAATGCTCTTCATGTCACCCTACCAATATACTTCTTTCAAGTCATGATACATTTTTGTTGATCTTGGATGGACAAAATATCTTAAATGATGTGCTTCCGTCATAATTCTCCTTCTTAGTCCATCTATGTTAGGTATACACAATCTGTTTTGGCATTGAAGTACTCCCTTTTCTGTAAGCTCAAATGCCTTTGTCATACCTTGTTGTACATTCTCTTTAAGCTGTAATAGGATAGGATCCGTGTACTGCTTCTCTTTCACCTCCGCTACAAATGAGGATTCTGCAGCATTTTGCACAATAACTCCTTCATCTGGAGATTCAAGAAGGCGAATCCCCAAGCTAGCTAATTGACGTAGATCTTTAGTTATTTGCTGCCTTCCTATGGACTGCTCATAAGTGCTTGCCATCATTTTACGACTTAAAGCATCAGCTACAACATTTGCCTTCCCGGGATGATACAAGATATCAATGTCATAATCTTTTACTAACTCAAGCCACCTTTGTTGCCTCAAATTCAGATCCTTTTGCTTAAAGATGTATTGCAAACTCTTGTGATCTGTATATATATTAACGTCAACACCATACAAGTAGTGGCGCCATATCTTCAAAGCAAACACAACTGCTGCTAGCTCTAGATCATGGGTTGGATAGTTTTTCTCATGTGACCGAAACTGCCTAGAGGCATAAGCTATCACCTTACCATGCTGCATCAACACACATCCTATTCCCACTCCCGATGCATCACAACACACTACGTACCCTTTCGTGCCTTCTGAAAGTACCAATACAGGTGTAGAAGTCAATTTATTCTTCAGTTCTTGGAAGCTTCTTTCACATGCATCGCTCCACTGGAACTTGACTTCTTTTTGTCTTAGTTTTGTTAATGGTGCGGAAATAGAAGCAAATCCTTCAACAAACCTTCTATAATAACCTGCCAGCCCAAGGAAACTACGAACCTCCGTAGGTGTTGTAGGTCTTGGCCAGTTCTTCACAGCTTCTATCTTTTGGGTATCAACCCTTACTCCTTCATCAGATACAATATGACCTAAGAATGCCATAGATCTTAACCAAAACTCACATTTAGAGAACTTTGCGTACAACTTTCGATCACGAAGAATCTGTAACACCTGCCACAAGTGATTAGCATGGTCCTTTTCAGATCTTGAATACACCATAATTTCATCTATAAATACTATCACGAACACATCCAAAAATAGCTTGAACACCATATTCATCAAATCCATAAAAGCTACTGGTGCATTTGTTAGCCTGAATGACATAACTAAAAACTTGAAATGACCATATCGTGTTCGAAAAGCCGTCTTGGGTATATCTCGATCTCTGACCCTCACTTGGTGATAACCCGACCTCAAGTCAATTTTTGAAAAACACTTAGCACCCTGTAACTGATCAAACAAATCATCAATTCTTGGGAGGGGATATTTGTTCTTAATCGTTACCTTATTCAACTGTCGATAATCAATACACATTCTCAATGAGCCATCTTTCTTGCGTACAAATAAAACTGGTGCTCCCCAAGGGTTACTAGGCCTTATGAATCCTTTTTCTAACAAATCATTTAGTTGTTCCTTCAACTCCCGTAATTCTGCCGGGGCCATTCTATATGGAGGAATGGAGATAGGTTGAGTATCTGGAATTACATCAATACCAAACTCTACTTCTCGTTCTGGAGGCAAGCCTGGAAGATCTTCAGGAAACACATCAGGAAATTCATTTACCACCGGAACAGATTGAAGAGTTGGTATTATATCAATACCAAACTCTACTTCTCGTTCTGCATCTATATTTCTTATTCTTACTAAATGGCATATGTAGCCTTTGGACATCATGTTCTTCGCCTTAAAATAAGAAATAAACTTACCTCTTGGCGCCCCAATAATACCTTTCCATTCAAGGACTGCCTCTTTTGGAAAATGGAAATGCACCATCTTAGTTCGGCATTCTACTGTAGCATAACAAGAAGCTAACCAATCCATACCCATTATGACATCAAAATCAACCATTTCTAGTTCAACAAGGTCAGCTAATGTATTACGACCACAAACAGTTACTATGCACTATCGATAGACTCTTCAAACTATTATAGATTCACCAATCCGTGTAGACACTTCAAATGGTTTAACCAATAATTCTGGTGTTCTTTTGAACTTTGCAGCAATCAATTGAGTGACATATGATAGTGTAGACCCCGGATCAATTAATGCATATACAATATGTGAAAAGATGGATAATGTACCTGTAACCACATCCGGTGAAGCCTCCAAAGTTTGTCGATTCCCTAGGGCATACGTTCAATTCTGAACTCCACTAGAACTAGCTGCCCCTCTAACACCTCTACCACGACCTGCAGGCATTTGTGCACCCCTGCCTAAAGAAGGAACTGATGAAGACGATGCAGAAATCGATACAGCAGGTTGTGCCATACCACCCATGCCCTTTTGAGGGCAATTTCTCATCATGTGTCCCGGTGTACCACAGCAAAAACAAGCATCTGTCCCAAACCTACATGTGCCTAGGTGATTTCACCCGCATTGTATACAAAGTTGTCGAGGAGGTCTTGATTGACTCATAATTCCCTGCTCTTGGTGCCCCACTGTTCTTGAGCTTTGGCTTTCACCTCTTTGCCCAAACTGATCGCCCCTAGACCCTCGGGGTGGAGCACTAGCTGTAGAGTAGGAAAATGATGGCCTAAGCGGTCTATTAGAAAACCGAGGCTTAAACTCGCCTTGAGATTGGGTAAACTGCCCCGTAGATTTGGCCCTCTTAGACTGCCCTCTTTTCGACTCTTATGCCCTTCTTCTTTGCCTTTGATCCTCCAACTTTGGTGCAAAAGCTTGCATCTTCGCTATATCCATGTCTTTATTCAAAGAAGCAATTGTACAATCTCTAACCAAATATGAATCTAATCTGTCCACATATCGATGAACTGATCAGCACGGGTCTCTCGGATCTCCAATGGCAGATAATGGTCAAGAAATGCCTTTTTGAACTCTTTCCAACTAGCTAAAGGTGCATCTGTAACCCTTGATTGCTTCCAAGCTTCATACCACAATATAGCCATACCCCCGAGTCTATATGTTGCTAGCTCAACTGCTTCTTTATCACTTACATGCATAACATCCAAAGTTCGTTTAATCTGATCAATAAAGTCTTGCAGATCTTCTTTAGGATCTGACCCAGTGAATGATGGAGGGTCCAACTTAAGAAAATCACGTATCCGCGTACTAGCAGCCCTATCTGCACCACTCGTCCCTGCAATTGGACCTTCTTGCCTTTGCCCTTGGCCAGCAACTATACGAGTCAATAATTGGACTGCATTCTTTAAATCTTGCTCAGTAGTATTAATAGGGGGTTCTAGAGGTGCTGCTTCCCTCATTAAATCATCTGGAGATGGAGGAGTCGGGGAAGTCTGTGATAGAGACTCATTTTAAGACTCACTTTGATCTGCTTGTCTAGGTAATGATTGGCTACTCCCTTCTCCGGCAGCCACATCTATTTGCTTGCCTATATTTTTATTCCTTCTAGTAACCGATATCTTTGCTATAATAAAACAATTTAGAGGTTAGATATAATCCACCTACAATGTGGCTCTATCGCACGATCTAGAAGATGAAACAACTCCTACATGTCTCGTAGCCTCCTGTTTATAGATGTGGTGCACAACACATCCATAAATAAGACTCTGCATAGACACGGCTTTGTAGACTCCCTAGGATGACCTGCTCTGATACCACTTTTGTCACGCCTCAGATCTGATTAAGACGGACAAGCACTCGATGTCTAAATGGCCCGGGAGAACCAACTTACAACCTGCACTTACCATACATTTAACTATGATAACTATGAAGCTATGACAAACTTATATGCCCTGTAGTGATAAAAGACCAACATAGACAGGCCCAAAACTTATGTACTACACTTGGCCGTTGAGGCCATAATTGTTAAGAGACAAGACACAACCAAACTTTATACATTAGTCTACAAAGCCTCTACAAGATACACAACCTTAGTTTAGGTCGGGACAAGGCCCCGCCTTACCCTTAACTACTATACGGTAACAAAATAGATGCCAAAGACTCGATTAAGCCCCGAATCAACTTGGAGCTCACCAATAGCAGCTAAGAGTTCTGTGCTCCTACTGGGGAGGCCTACTAGCTGGAGTACCTGTGGCTGCAGCATGAAATGCAGCGTCCCCCGAGAGGGACATCAGTACGAAGAATGTACTGAATATGTAAGGCAATAACATATGTAAACAAGAGCTCAATTGAAATCAAGTATCAATATGTAAATGCATAGATCAGATTAAAGACCACCCTTGTTGCTGTTGTGGGATCATGTACATTATATTCTTTTCTGTAATTTTCTTTACATTGCGATCTCTGTAAAACATGTGATACAAATAACCAACTGATCAGTGGTAAAAGTATGTATAATATAACATTCCCCAATCTCACACCATGTAAAAGGAACAATTCTCAGCTCATTAACACATACCAAATCCCCTAACCGATTCAAGCAGAAAAGAGGGATAAAAATTTCAGTAACTCACCTTGTTGGACAGCAACCTCACTTGCTAACTTCAAGGTTTAGGTTGTCTTTTCCAAATTATCTTGAGAATAATGAAGGATTACTAAATCAGCAGTCCATATTCTTACGAATCCAAACTTTAAAAAATTAACGTATGGCAGTAGTCTTACCTTAAGGTGAAATCAGTTCCTCCTCTTGAATTTCTTAATATGGGAGATGTTACACCAACTTGTACTTGAAAAATAAAGGGTTTTCTCAGATTTTTAATGGTGAACTTACAGGCCAGCACTTTGGAGCTTCTAGGGTTTCTTTTTGGGAGTAAATTGCTGTAGAACAAGTGAGAGATATATGAAATGAATTTCATTCTCTTAAGGGTCATTTATGGACGTTTTTACATTAAGAAATATGTAGAAATATCTAGTCCCTCTCTTTAAGTAAGCAGGTACATCACTCCCTTAATTTCTGCCACAAGTTCTTTAAGTAGTTGTATCACCTAGTTGCCCTTTTCTTTTAAAATGTAGTCCATATATTTCCTAAGTAGGTGCATCACCTACTTACCACTTATTTAAGTAGGTCAGCAGTTAATCTACCATTAAGAACCTATGTCATCCTTTCTACGTAAGCTACACATGTACGTAAGTAACTTAATTACGTAAGACATCTGAATCAGTTGCTTAAGCAAGTAGGTTGATTACTATGACAAATTATACTTTACTTACTCTATTTAGCCTCAAACCTCTTTTGAATATTGTCAAACCTATTTCAAACCCTCACTACTCACATAGAACTAGTATGTGCAAAATATGGGACGTTACAAACACCATCCTCAAATGTTCCATGTGGTCATTCTCACTCTTAGAATATATCAAAATGTCATCAATGAAAACAATCACGAATGAGTCAAGATATTGTCTAAACACCCTATTCATAAGGTCTATGAATGCCATCGGGGAATTTGTGAGACCAAAAGACATTACTAGAAACTCAAAATGACCATATCTTGTTCGGAATGCCGTTTTAGGAACATCAACACCTCTCACCCTAAGTTGGTGATAACCTGACCTTAAGTCAATCTTCAAAAAGTAGCTCGCCCCTTGGAGTTGGTCAAATAAGTCATCAATCCTAGGGAGCGGGTATTTATTCTTTATAGTGACCTTGTTTAATTGTCGCTAATCAATACACATCCTAAGCGACCCATCTTTCTTCTTCACAAACAAAATCGGTGCACCCCATGGTGATATGCTTGGTTGAATAAAACCCTTATCTAGCAAATATTTATGTTGAGCCTTTAATTCCTTCAATTCGGCCAGGGCCATCCGGTAAGGAGGAATAGATATCGATTGTTTATCCGGTAAGAGATCTATACCAAAGTCAATTTCCCGTTCGGGAGGGATTCTGGGCAAGTCATTAGGAAAGACTTCTGGAAACTCCCTTACTACGGGGACCGACTCTAATGAAGGAGTCTCGGACTCAAGGTCCTTAACTCTCACAATATGGTAGATATATCCCTTAGAAATCATTTTACAAGCTTTTAGACATGAAATAATTCGACCTCTAGCGATCAAGTTTCCTCCCTTCCATTCTTGATAACAACATGGATAGCATGGATCGCGTAAAAGCATTAGAGGAGCTTGATGGACACAAAATCAAGAAGTACAATGTGTGGAAGGTCCATCTAAGTGAAGAGAAAGAAGAAAGAGGTCATTTGTGCAAATGGTCATCTCATAATTTCAAGAAATTCACAAAAGAAGACAACCAAACAAGGCCCTTACCTCATTAAGGGTAAAATTTTCAAAGAAGTGTCTTCTTTATTTTATTAGTATAAATAGTAGTCTCTTTTATTTTGGAAGATTTTGACTATATGGATTTTGAATGTGAAATGAACAAACTCTTTAAAGAGTGTAGTTTAAGGGTGGAATCCCTTTAGGATAGTCTAGCTTAGTGTAGCTTAATCTAGATTAGTAATGGGTGAATTCTCATTGTTGATTTAGGACTTCTTTAACCTTGATTTCACTTGAGATTGCTCATTTGTGGTTTTCAATTTGAGTTGTTTCTTTTTGAATTCAAGTTTCTCTTCTTCCTTGGTTGATTATTTATTCAATTGCCTTTCTTTCTTCTCTTCTCATCTCTTATTTCTCATCTATCTTACTTTTGTGTTGTTTCATTTCCCATTTGATTTCAATTGGTTTTATCCCCAATTGGAACCATTATCAATTCTACAATGGGTTCATGAGGAAATTGAAACTTCACAACTCGGGTTCTACAATCTATGGAAGCAAAACAAGCATGAAGCCAATCTATCCCCAATATGACATCAAAGTCCAACATTTCAAGTTATACCGAATCAACCAAAGTGACTCTATTGGACCCTAAAAACTCTTTTTGCTAAAATCGAATCACCTACCGGGGTAGACACGGAAAAAGGTTCTTTTAGGGTTTCAGGGAGCACATCAAATTTCGTAGCCACTAGAGGAGTAACAAAAGATAAAGTGGCACCTGGGTCTAACAATGCATAAACATTAATTGAAAATACTTGCAACATACCGGTAACAACGTCCGGAGAGCTCTCTTGATCACCTTGGGATTAGAGAGCATAAAAGTGATTCTTCTTAGGAGCATCGGAGTTAGACCCACTTGCTTGTGCTTGTTTATTCTCCCTCCCTTGAACCTTCAACATAGGGCAATTTCTCCTCATATGACCACTCTTTCCACAATTAAAGCAATTTTCCGTGCCGACTAGGCACTTGCCTTTATGCTTCTTGCCACACTTTTCACAATTAGGTTTTCAACATAAGAACCACCACCTCTTCCTCCTTGTGGTCTAGGGGTAGACACCCTACCTTTGTTGGGCCTTAGAGCATTGGAAGGACTTGGGTTGGGAAACCTCTTCTTAAACCTTGGTTCACCTTGGCCATCAAACTTACCCTTAGATGAATTTCCCTCATTGGCCCTTGTCCTCTTAACCTCCCTATTCCTCTTTTTAAGCCTTGACTCTTCCACTTGTTGAGAATGTATCATCAACTAGAGATATTCATGTCATCATGGAGCATTGCTGCCCGACATTCTTCTTCAATACCATCAGAAACACCGGTGACAAAACGACTCATTTCATCCCTAGGATTAGAAACCAAGGATGGAGCATACTTGGATAACTTCGTGAACTTTAAGGAGTATTCTTAGACACTCATCCCTCCTTGACGGAGATTGATGAACTCCTCAACTTTTGCCTCTCTCTTTTCACGGGAAAAAACCTATCAAGGAAAGCCTTATTGAAAATTTCCCAAGTAATAGGACCCGCTCCTATAGCCCTATTATCCCTCCATTGATTGTACCAAGTTTGGGCCACATCCTTCAATTGATACCCGGCCAACTCAGTCTTCTATAGGGAAGTAATTCCCATAGCATACACTATCTTGTAGATCTCCTCTATGAACTTTTGTGGGTCCTTATTGATCTTGGAGCCAAAGAACATAGGAGGATTCATACGGGTGAAATCCCTCAACCTTGAGGCCATGGTACTAGCATTGGGATTTGCCCGTGGCCCCACATCTCGATTAGCATGGTCCGTTAAAGCTTGAGCTTGAGTGGTGATGGCTTGAGTTTGTGCTGTCATGAGTTGATTCTTGGTAAGAAGAGCCGCTCTTATCTCCATATTAGACATAGCCCCTTCATCAATAAGAGCTTAAGGATTTTGAGGAGCTTGGGGGTTTTGAGAAACATCAGGGGAAACCTCCTCATTCACATTTTCCTCTCCGACCCTCCTAGCATTAGTCCTTCTTGTATTCATAGCCTATAAGCACAGAAAAGGATTAGAAGTAAAACTTAATAGAACTAAAACTCTTGAGGCACGACCAATGAGTAATCAGGAAGTGAAAGTTCCTAAACATCTTATAGCTCTCATTCATAACGGTGGCGCGCTTCACACTTATGAACAAGACTCTACTCAACGTGGTTTCATGAGACATCAACCCTAATATTATCCAATTAACCTTATGCTCTAATACCAAGTTTGTCAAACCCCGAGAGAACACCCTAGGCGTAACACGACATTCTTGACCCCGAAGGGGTCTTATATGAGCCCTTAGCATATTCATCATTGCATAAAGACATTGAATAATGCAGAAATTTAAAAACTTTTCAACATCAATGTCAAAGTGTCTCATAATAGAAATAGAAAGTAGAATGTCTAGACATCATCATCTGAATGAAACCATCTAAGTACACATAAGAGTTTCAATTAGGGACCATAGCCCTTTAAAATAGAATTGTCTCAAAATAACAAGTACAAAAGAAATCTAATAGTCTATTACAATATAAGGAACATAAGTGTCATAATGTGTGTCCTCGAAACTTGATGACATACCAAAAAGTCTTGGAGAAAGTCTAAGTCCAAGCTTGAACCTCCTAGTAGCACAATCACTTCCCGGAACCTACACTTATTAGAAAAATGAAGAAATATGGGTTAGCACAAACAATTGTACTAAGTATGGAAGCCATGCAATTAAAACCATTTAAAACATGCATAAAAGGGACCTTTAGTTTAAAACATGCTACTTCAAGTTAAAAGCCATAATCCATATTCAAGGAACATTTAGCCAATCCACATTACAAGATAAAGAGACATTCATGATCATAACAATAAGCCATAACCCATTCCTTACATATTTGAGTTCCATTTACATCATACCATCATAGGACACCACCCATGACCCCTTTTCAAGTTCACTTGTGCAATTTACATATGAAGTCCCATACCCCCATATATACTAAGTAAAGCCATAAAGAAGACACAAGTGTAGTCACATACATAATCAACTTCATAATAGGTGAACGAACCTTAACATCATTTATACCTTACCACATATAAAGGACTCACACAAGAACTCCTCAAAGAACCCACTTGTGCAATGCATAGGTAAAGTCCCATACCCTCACCTATACTAAGTAGTATCCATCAAGTATTCCTAGTTAGAGTTAATAAGTCATTTACATAAGTTCCATTCATACATTAGATCATCTTCTTAAAACATAGGGATATTAGCACTAACTGACATAGACCATGTGAGCTTACATGGAATCCGGTGTTCTACTCCCACACCGAGAGAGAGTGTTCTACTTTCCAAGGTAGAACTAACATAATATCATCTAAGTGGATCCACTATCTAATACCTATGTGGGAAAACATAGTTAAGGAACAAGGAGATTGCTACTAGAAACCCGAACTTGCTAGACGTAGATGGTTTCCATCTCATGAGACAACATATATAATGGGAACCCGGACTTGCTAAATGTAGAAGGAACCCATATGGGAAGCCAGACTTGCTAAACGTAAAAGCTTCCATCTCATATTTATGTTCACTCGGTGCTAAGCTCATATCCCATTTAAAGTAGTATTAGGCCTTTACTTACACATTAATTAGATAAGGAATGCATTAGGAATTCAACACATTATTCATTATATAGCTCATAGGTTGTAAGATGAGAATAACCTTTCATCATAAAACCATCAACATATAATAATGTTCATTCATTGCATAGTCATATAGTGTTCATAAGATTTACCTTCTATTCACCATACCAACACTACCATAATCATAGCTTAACATTCATGTTCATATCATAGCATACTTGTCAACACTTGGGGTTGTAGGGAAGAGGAGCATAACTCAATCACTACAATTCATAATCAAGTAGCACCTCCACCATAAGTGGATCAACAATTCAATATATGAACTTTCATCAATTTGACAACCTTCATTCATAGCCTTCAAGGATCATATCAAGATTCAACCCTAATTCATTGATAATCAACCATCATATAGAGCAACTTCATAATACAATAATGAATCCCACAATTACATATTAAATCTTCATCCTTAATTCACCATTAAAGTCATACTAGACTTTAAAGTGAGAAAGAAGGGGAAATTCATGGGTCTTGTGGGGATTTGTTAAAAAATCATCAACATGACATTAATTCATCCACAAATCATCATATACAACCATAATTAATCATTATAATTCAATTAAAACACATTTGGAAAGTGACCCACGAAATTGAGAGAAAAACCTAGAATTTGGGGAACTTTGAAATCCAATTTTGAGAGGGCCTCTTGGGGAAACAATTCCAAGAGTGAAGAGCAACCATACCTTAGTTGATTTCTTGAGAATCAATGGAGAAACTCCAAGCAATTTGGGAAAGAACCTTGAAACCCTAGCAATCCTAACTCCAATGCCTTCTTCTTCTTCTTCTTGAGTCTAGAGAGAGAAATATTGGAGAGGAGGGGAAGATGAACTTTTATTCTTATTTTTTTTAAGTGGGTGTTGTGAAAGTGATTTATTTTGGGAGTATTTTAACATAAAATACCTTATATAGTTATTTAGAAATAATATAAAATATACCCACTTCTTAATTTAACTTTAAAATAATATTTACGAAAACGCCCCTTGCCCACATTGACTTGCCAAATAAAACTAAGGTAAGGTCAAAAGGGAGAATTTAAGGTCCTTGAAGTGGTCCACTAGCTTTGGACCCTCCCTTGGACTTTGCCTTTTGTTTTTTAAAGCTAAGGCATATCCATGGTAGTATTCAAATGACCTATTTATTTCATATATATATTTATTTTAAAATAATATCGATTATACCCATTTAATTTATACTAAAAAGGAAATTATGAAATTACCCATTTGATGCCTCCCTTGGATTGCCCAAAAATCTAAATAATTGTTTAAGGGACCCTTTAAGGGTCGTGGACTGCTTCAAGTCCCTTGAACCCATACGTGAACTGCCAACTTTGCCGAAAATGGCTAAGGCAAAGTTCACGAGGCCCTTCAAGGGCAATGAACTGCTTCACATCCCTTGAAGCCTGAAGTGCACTGCCTTTATGCCAAAAATTGTTAAGGCATTGTTCATGAGAGCTTCTAAGGACAGTGAACTGCTTCACGTGCCTTGAAGCCTCTCTAGAACAAATGCCTTTTGCCCACACAGCTAAGGCAAAGTTCAAGGGAGCTTCTAAGGACAGTGAACTGCTTCACGTGCCTTGATGCCTCTCTTGAACAAATGCCTTTTGCCCACATGGCTAAGGCAAAGTTCAAGGGAGCTTCTAAGGACAGTGATGCCTTTCGCCTTTCTTGAACCCTCTCTTGAACTTATACTTAGTCAAAATTTTGGACTATTTTACAACTTGACATTTATACAAAAACTTCTAAAACTCAAAATTTAAGCTCTAGTTTCACCTATCAATTTTTTTCCGGGTTCTAAAACCCCTATCCTCAATTAGAGAACTAGACTGGACCTAGTTCTTGACTGTTTCAATCTTTTAGGGATCTACCATTACCCATTCTTTTGAAACTACGTGCCCTAAAAAGGCAATCCAGGACAACCATAATTCACACTTAGAAAATTTTGCATACAATCTTTGTCTCCCAAGGACACCCAAAACAATACGAAGATGACCTGCTTGCTCTTCCTTACTTTTCAAATCGACCAAAATATCATTAATGAAAACAGTCACAAAAGAATCCAGGAATGTTTTGAACACACCATTCATCAAACTCATGAAGGCTGCAAGTGTATTGGTCAACGCAAACAACATCACAAAAAGCTCATATTGTCCATACCGAGTCCTGAATGATCTCTTAGGTACATCCTCGTGCCTTATCTTTAACTGATGGTACCTAGACCTTAAATCAATTTTAGAGAATACTGATGCACCCTGCAATTGGTCAAAGAGATCATTTATACAAGGCAATAATACTTATTTCTAATGTTGACCCTATTCAACTGTCAGTAGTCTATGTACATCCCCATGCTACCATCTTTCTTCTTAACAAACATGATAGGAGCACCCCATGGAGAAGCACTAGGACGGATGAAACCCTTATCAAGGAACTCTTAAATCTAGATCTTAAGCTCTCTCAACTCTTCTAGAGCCAGGCGATAAGGAGGGATAGAGATTAGGCGAGTGCCCGACTCCTAGTCAATACAAAAATCTATATCTCTATCAGGAGGCATACCATGTAAATCAATAGGAAACACTTCCTAAACTCAGACACTACATGAATAGACTCAATAGAGGGGGAATCTGCATCGACATCCTAGATATGAGCCAAATATACCAAACAACCCTGTCTCTCCAGTTTCCTAGCATAGATGAACTATATGATCTTAGCTGGCTTAGGATTGTACACCCCTTCGCACTCTAACTTTCTCTACTTGAGATCTCTAGAGCAACCATCTTAGGATTACAATTAAGCACAACATAAAAGGGGGATAACCAAGTTATGCCTAAGATTATATCAAAGTCAGTCATATCCAAAATAACCACATCAATCCAAGTTTGAAAACCCATAATCAGAACAGAACAAGCATGATTGACATGGGTGACTACGACAGACTCTTCAAATGGGATATAAGCATGGATGGGGGCATTTAGAGCATCCAAAATTGTATCAAATCCCAATGACAATTGTACTGCCACATAAGAGTAAGTAGAACCCGGATCAAACAAAACAGTAGTCATCCGGTCACAAACAAGAATAGTACTATGATCACTACATCAGACACCTCAGCTTGGTCTTGCTCGAAAAGGCATAAAGTTGAGCCCTGTCATCCTAATGGGAAACCTCTCTACCTGGCTGCATTCCTCTCCTACCTCTATGACCATTTCCCATGCCTCCACATCCTCTCTGATTTTCTCCTCGTCCACTTGATGTCCTTTCCCATTATTACCTCCACCAAACAGTACCGCTAATAAGCTGATTGAAGACAGACCAAGAGCATTAGCTACGAGGATTTATTAGGATGGCTCAAAGACTTATTCGGTCTTTTCCTCAAAGGCAGATATTGCTCTAGTCTAATGCTGCGCGGTTGGGGATATTCTCTACTTATGTGTCCTAGTTCTTCACAATTGCAATATGTGGTCAAGAGACGACCTATTGACTGGAGCAAAAGAGGCTCCCTGACCATCCTGGGTAGGATTCTCTTGTGGAATCCCTGAGTAACCACCCGTAGAAGTGGAGTTGATTAAATTGGCCCTGTCACACCCCTATTTTTCCTCAAACACGAATAAGTTTTGAAAGAAAAGAGTTTTTTCCAATTAAAGTCATTTTGTAAAGGAATTATTTTGATTAGTTAGAGTCGCCACTTGAAATTGAGTTTTGGTGTTCCAAGTCACCTTATTTAAATCCCTAATCAAAAAGAAATTTGACTCGTTATTTTATTTGGTCTGCGAAATCAAAGATCGGGTAAGGAATTCTATTGACCAATGGGAAGGTATTAGGCACCCCTCGAGTTCTGTGGTTCTAGCACGATCGCTTTATTGAATTTTGTATGACTGGACTTAATTTTTGGATATTATATTATTAAAAAAAATTATTTACCCTCATTCTTTTATTTTAAACCTATTTAAAAGTTATCTTATTTTATAAGTGTGTGGACTTTTCATACATTTTTTAATTATTTATTGTAACATCCCATATTTTACGTGCACAAGTTCTACACATATGGAACTTGATTTAGCTTGGTGGTAAAAGTAATGAACTTGAATTCCTAGTTGAATGGTGACAATAAAGAAGTTGTAAGGGTAACTCCCGTACATTGCAACATTGCACGATCGAGTGAACGTTAAATTTTAGAAGTATTTAAATTTTGGATCAAAGGGCTATATGTAAGTCTAAAAGTTAAGGTGATCAACTGTATATAATTTTTGAGTTAAACTAATGAGATTATGCACGGAAAACGAATAAAAGAATTGAGGTGCTTGTTGGACTTTATAAAGCTAGCAGGTGTCACCTACTTGCTTAGCTCAAATGGGCTACTTAGATGGGGAAGATTAGTTTATGCATTAGTGGGCTCACTTGAGGCGCAAATTAAATAAAAAGGAAAAGGGAATGGAGATGAGGCCTCACACCAATCTGTCCAAGTCCAACTACTTGAGCCCAATAAAGATTAAGGCACAAATTAAGGGTATAAATCTGGCCCATGGCTTAATATTAGAAAGAGGAAAGATTGCAGCCTAAGATGAGTACATAAAGGGCCCATTTTGTGTATATATAATTCCAAGCATATGCATCACCTACTTGGACCACTTTGACAAATTAGTGGCTGATATTAAAACTTAGGAGGTGGGGAAAAATAAGATCTTTATAATCCCCAAGTTGCAGGCCATTTCCTCACTTTTAAGAATAGATAGAAAAGAATAGATTTCTCTCTATGCTTCTCCTCTCTCTTTCAAAGAATAGCAGCAGCCACAAGTTTCCTATAGTTCTTGGATAAACCCAAGCCCTTGCAAGGGAAGCTCAAGTTATTGAAGAGTTAAAGTTAAAAGAAAATGAGTTATAAGAATTAAGGTAAAGTGACTGCCCTATCTTTGTCTTCCTTAAACACGAGTCTAAGGATGATATTTTAAGTATACTGTTGATAAGAACTCGTGCGATGATGATGGGAAACTAAGGTTTCACGTCCTCTATTGTATGTTGGATTGTTAGGACTGTTTTGGGACAGGTTGATGTGTAAATATATTGGGGACAACTTGGTTGATGTCTGGAAAGGGTGTATATTGTTGATATTGAAATATGGTTGTGTAGTGTACACCCTTAGTTTGGTAATTATGGGTTTACTGCCCGAGCATTATTGTTGAGTGAGATTGGACTGCCTAAGCATGATTAGTAACTACTAATACTAGTTTATCACCTACTCTATTGAAGATAAGTATTTGAAAAGAAAGGAAGGTACTTCAAGGTAACTACAAGGTGGTACAACAAGGTATGTAAAGCTTTTTTGATTTCCTACTAATTGACATGAAATCTAGATTCGCCCTCAACACATAGAGGCAGCCTACCAGCTCCAACACGACTTATGACCTTGTTCTCACTCTTTAACATGTCTGCACGTTCCAATACATGTTCATTGTCAAATATGTACATATACATTGAATACCCTGCATGAGTTCTCCTTTTATCTAAATAAGGTCCATATATTATTTCAGCTCCTATGCATTTCATTAATTGTGTAACTACTCTCTACGTTGTTTTTCCTGCATTATATGATTATTACACGTCACTTGTTGACTACATAGTCCCACAACTCAAAATGCTATGACTACCAAAAGAATCATCTCAAATGCTTATTGATGGGTGGTATCCCAGGGGTGGAATAATCATCTAGCATCGGTCGATCCCAATATTATGGGTGGTATCCCAGGGGTTAAAGGAAAGCTTAGCATGGGTCGATCCCGATTTATACCACTGATTAGCTGGTCATTTGTATTATATGTTGTGCACAGAATGTAAAGTAAAGAAAAGAATGTAAAGTACCCGATTCCATAATATGAGAAAAGGTGGTCTTGTATCCTTACATTGGTATATAATTTCATTTGAGTTCTTATTTCACATACAGTACTTTATGCCTTATATACTCAGTACATTCTCCCGTACTGATGTGCCTCTTGGGGGATCTGCAATTCATGTTGCAGGTACAGGAGCTAGTAGGTCTCCCCAGTAGGAGAACAGGACATCCAACTGCTATTGGTGAGCTCCAGGTTGATTTGGGGCTTTCGAGTCTATAGCATGTATTTTTGTATTGTATAGTAGCTGAGTGTAAGGCGAGGCCTGTCCCGACCTTAACCCCATAATGTTTCATCATTTAGAGGCTTTGTAGACTATGTATAGTGAAGTGTGGTTGTGCCTCGTTTCTTAGACATCATGGTCCCAATGGCCAAGTCATGTGCACTTTCTTTTGGCTTGCTAATATTGTCTACTTTCATGAAAACATGTTATCCACTATGGCAACATCTTTGAATGTTCATAGATAGAGCATGATTATAGGTTGGTCCCTCCCGAGCCTTCTCGGCAACGGGTGCCGGTTCTCCTTAATGGGAGTTTGGGCGTGACAAAAGTGGTATCAGAGTAGGTCATCCTAGGGAGTCTACAAAGCCGTATCTGTGTAGAGTCTTGCTTATGGATGTGTTGTGCACCACATTTATATTCAGGAAGCTATGAGACATGGAGGAATTGTTTCTTTTGTTTCATTTCTTTGATTGTGCGATAGAACCAATGTTGTAGGAGAATCGTATCTAACTTCTGAATTGTTTTATTATAGCAAAGATGCCGGTTATGAGGAGTAAAAGTACATGTAAGCGAGTAGATGTGGCTACCCAAGAAGGGACCAGCCAACCACCACATAATCAAGTTGTTCAAAGTGAGGCTTAAGATGAGTCTGTATCACAGACTTCCCTGACCCCTCCATCTCCAGAAGATCTAAGGAGTGAAGCTGCACCAAAAGAACCCACTATTAATGCTACCGAGCAAGATTTGAGGAATGCGGTTCAATTATTGACTCGTATAGTTGCTGGACAAAGTCAAAGGCAAAGAGGCCCAGTTGCGTGTATTGGTGGTGCAGATAGGGCATCTAGCACGCGGATACGTGATTTCCTTAATTTGAACCCTCTATCATTCACCGGGTCAGATCCTAATGAAGATCTGTAAGACTTTATTGATCAAATCCAACGAACTTTGGATGTTATGCACATCAGTGGTAAAGAAGCTGTTGAGCTAGCAACTTATAGATTAAAGGGTATGGCTATATTATGGTATGAAACTTGGAAGCAACCTAAGAGTACAATGCACCTCCAACTACTTGGAAAGAATTTAAGAAGGTGTTTCTTGATCATTATTTCCCATTGGAGATTCGAGAGGCCCGCGCAGATCAATTCTTAAATCTTCACCAAGGGGGTATGAGCGTGAGAGATTACAATCTCCAATTTAATTCCTTGTCCAGGTATGCTCCTAATGTAGTTGCTACTATGGAGGATAGAGTTCATCGATATGTGGATAGATTGGATTCGTATCTGGCTAGATATTGTACTATTGCTTCTTTAAATAAAAACATGGATATAGCAAGGATGTAAGCTTTTGCACAGAAATTGGAGGATCAAAAGCAGAGAAGAAGGGCACAAGAGACAGAAAGGGGTTAGTCCAAGAGGGCTAGGTCTATCGGGCAGTTTACACCACCCCAAGGTGAGTTTAAGCCTCGATTTTCTAGTAGACCAGCTAGGCCGTCATTTCCCTATTTTACAGCTAGTGCTCTACCCCAATTTCAATGGCTGATAGGCAATCAGTTTAGGCAAAAGATTGAGAGCCAAGGTTCACGGACATCGGAATATCCAGAGCAGGGCAGTACAAGCCAATCAATGCCGCCTAGACAGCCTTGTAAACAATGTGGGAGGGAGTCATTTAGGTATATGTCGTATTGGAATAGATGCCTATTATTGGTGTGGTATGTCAGGGTACCTAATGAGAGATTGCCCTAAAAGGCGCATGGGTGATATAGCACAACCTACTGGATCAGCTGTTGTATCATCATCATCGGTGCCTCCTTTAGGTAGAGGTCAACAGGTTCCTACAGGTCGTGGTAGAGGTGTTAGAGGAGCAACTAGTTCTAGCAGAGTCCAAAATCGCACATATGCTCTAGGGAGTGACAGAACTTGAAGGCTTCACCTGACGTAGTAACAGGTACATTGTTCATATTTTCACATAATGTATATGCGTTAATTGATCCTGGTTCCACACTATCGTATATCACTCCACTACTTGCTGGGAAGATTAAAAGAATACCAAAATTATTGAATAAACCATTTGAAATGTCTACACCAACCATTGAGTCTATTATAGCAAGAAGGGTCTATTGTAACTGCGTAGTAACTGTTTGTGATCGTGATACATTGGCTGACCTAATTGAACTAGAAATGGTTGAATTTGATGTTATAATGGGTATGGATTGGTTGGCTTCATGTTATGCCACGGTGGATTGCCGAACTAAGAGATTGCACTT
The DNA here is from genome assembly GCF_019186545.1 of Solanum stenotomum. Lineage (NCBI taxonomy): Eukaryota > Viridiplantae > Streptophyta > Magnoliopsida > Solanales > Solanaceae > Solanum > Solanum stenotomum. The sequence goes on from NC_064284.1 coordinate 53,581,382, forward strand.
TCACTTTCCAAACGAGGCAGTCCTTGAATGGGAAGGCAATGTTGCAGCGCCAAGGGGTAAGTTTATTTCTTATTTGAAGGCGAGAAAGATGATGTCAAAAGGGTATATATGTCATCTAGTTAGATGAGAGATGTGGAGGCAGAACCACCGACTCTTCAATATGTTCTGATAGTAAATGAATTTATTGATGTCTTTTCGGAAGAGCTTCCAGGTTTACCCCCAGAACGAGAAGTAGAGTTTGGTATCGATTTAATTCCAGGCACTCAACCTATCTCTATTCCTCCGTATAGAATGGCCCCGGCAGAATTTCATGAATTAAAGGAAAAATTAAAGGACTTGTTAGAAAAGGGGTTTATAAAGCCTAGTGTGTCCCCTTGGGGTGCACCATTGTTATTTGTACGTAAGAAGGACGGCACGTTGAGAATATGTATCGACTACCGACAATTGAATAGAAAGACAATTAAGAACAAATACCCCCCTCCCCCAAAACGATGATTTGTCTGATCAGTTACAAGGTGCTAAGTACTTTTCAAAAATTGACTTGAGAACTGGTTATCACCAAGTGAGGGTGAAGGAGAAAGATATACCCAAGATAGCTTTCTGAACACGGTATGGTCATTTTGAATTTCTCATTATGACATTTGGGCTAACAAATGCACCGACAATTTTTATGGATTTGATAAATAGGGTATTCAAGCCATTCTTGGATGTATTTGTGATAGTATTTATAGATGATATCTTGGTGTATTCAAGATCGAAAGAGGACCATACAAATCACTTACGATGTATTACAAGTTATTCCTGATCGGCGGTTGTATGCCAAGTTCTCCAAATGTGAATTTTGGTTAAAATCAGTGGCGTTCTTGGGTCATATTGTATCTGATGAAGGAATAAGGGTTGATTCACAAAAGATAGAGGCCGTGAAAGATTGGCCAAGACCAACAACACCCATAGAGGTTCATAGCTTCCTAGGGTTGGCAGTTATTATAGAAGGTTCGTTGAAGGATTTTCTTCTATTTCTGCACCTTTAACTAAGCTAACACACAAGGCAGCTAAGTTTCAGTGGAATGATGCATGTGAAAGAAGCTTACAAGAGTTGAAAAGTAGGCTAACTTCCGCACCTGTATTAGTACTTCCAAAAGGCACAGAGGGGTATACACTATATTGTGATGCTTCAAAGGTTGGTTTAGGATGTGTACTCACGCAGCATGGTAAAGTAATAGCTTATGCCTCAAGACAACTACGGCCACATAAGAGAAACTGCCCAACACATAATCTAGAACTAGCAGCGGTTGTATTTGCTTTAAAGATATGGCGTCACTATTTATATGGGGTTCACGTTGACATATATACAGACCATAAAAGTTTGCAATACATCTTCAAGTAGAAGGATCTGAATTTGAGGCAGCGAAGATGGTTAGAGTTAATAAAAGATTATGATGTTGATATACTATACCATCCAAGGAAAGCAAACGTAGTAGCCGATGCTCTCAGTCGCAAGACAATATCAAGTATTAATGAGCAGACCGTGGAAAAAGAAGGGATGGCGAAGGATCTATGTCAACTATTTAGTTTGGGAGTTCGTCTACTTGAAACCTCAAAATAAGGAATTGTAGTGCATAATGCGGCAGAATCTTCATTAGTAGTTGAGGTGAAAGAGAAGCAGTTCAAAGATCTTACTCTATAATGACTCAAGGAGAAGGTAAATAAAGGTACGACAAAGGGATTTGAGCTTACACAAGATTGAGTACTTTGTTGTCAAAACAGATTGTGTGTACCTAATGTTAATGGGCTAAGAAGGAGGATAATGACAGAAGCACATCATTCAAGATATTCCATCCATCCGGGATCAACTAAAATGTGCCATGATTTAAAATGAGTGTATTGGTGGAGGGACATGAAGAAAGACATTGCAGAATTTGTGGTTCAATGTCCAAACTGCCAGCGAGTCAAAGTAGAGCACCAAAAAGCCAGGAGGTTATATGCATTGTATGGAGCTTCCAACTTGGAAGTGGGACATGATCAACATGGATTTTGTCACTGGTTTGCCTTGCTCTTTTCTTAAGTTTGACTCCATATGGGTAATAGTTGATAGACTCACCAAGTCAGCACATTTCTTGCCAATTAAGACTGATTATACAGCTGAAGAGTATGCAAGGTTATACATTAAAGAGATAATTTGGCTACACGGGGTTCCAATCTCTATTATATATGCTCGAGGAGCTCAATTCACTGCAAAGTTTTGGAAATCATTCCAAAAGAGTTTGGGAACACAAGTGAATTTAAGTACGGCCTTCCACCCTCAAACAGATGGTCAAGCAGAATGAACAATCCAAACAGTTGAGGATATTCTTCGAGCTTGTGTCTTAGACTTCAAAGGTAGCTGGGATGATCATTTGCCACTTATTGAGTTTGCCTACAATAATAGTTATCATTCTAGTATCAAAATGACACCTTATGAAGCTTTATATGGAAGGAAGTGCAGATCACCAATTGGCTGGTTTGAAGTAGGCGAAATTGCTTTATTTGGACCAGACCTTGTTCTTCAAGCTATGGAAAAATTTAAGGTCATACAACAACGGCTAGCAACAGCTCAAAGACGACACAAATCATATGCAAACGTTAGAAGAAGAGGATTGGAGTTTTCTATAGGAGATTGGGTGTTCTTGAAAGTATCCAATGAAAGGGGTAATGAGATTTGGTAAAAAGGGAAAGTTGAATCCACGCTACATAGGACCATATAAGATTATTCGAAGAGTTGTCCAAGTTGCATATGAGTTAGAGCTACCTCAGGAGCTTTCAACAGTTCATTCGGTGTTTCATGTCTCAATGCTTCGGAAGTGCGTAGGTGACCCATCCTGTATCACTCCTATTGAAGATGTACAAGGTACATGTGATCTCACCTATGAAGAAGTACCTATTACTATTCTGGATCGTCAGGTTAAAAAGATAAGGAATAAAGAAATGGCTTCAGTAAAGGTGCTTTGGAGAAACCAACATGTAGAATAAGTAATGTGGGAAGCTGAGGAAGCGATGAAATCCAAGTACCCTTATTTATTTGAACCTAAAGAGGAAGTCCAAGGTGAAGTATTGGGGCATTAATAGGTACGCATTAAAGGGTATTTAGTGATGGGTGGTATCCCAGGGGTGGAAGAATCACCTAGCATCGGTCGATCCCACTATTACGGGTAGTATCCCAAGGGTTAAAGGAAATCTTAGCATGAGTCTATCCCGATTTATATGTCTACCACTGATCAGCTAGTCATTTGTATTATATGTTGTGCACATAGTGTAAAGTAAAGAATGATAACGTAAAGAAAAGAATGTAAAGTACCTAATTCCATAATATGAGAAAAGGTGGTCTTGTATCCTTACATTGGTATATGATTTCATTTGAGTTCTTATTTCACATACAGTACTTTATGCCTTACATACTCAATACATTCTCCTGTACTAACGTCTCTCTCGGGGGACCTGCAATTCATGTTGCAGGTACAGGAGCTAGTAGATCTCTCCAGTAGGAGAACAGGACATCCAGGGGCTATTGGTGAGCTCCAGGTTGATTCGGGGCTTTTCAAGTCTATAGCATGTATTTTGGTATTGTATAGTAGCTGAGTGTAAGGCGGGGCCTGTCCCGACCTTAACCCCATAATGTTTCATCATTTAGAGGCTTTGTAGACTATGTATAGTGAAGTGTGCTTGTACCTTGTGTCTTAGACTCATGGTCCCAACGGACAAGTCATGTGCACTTTCTTCTGGCTTGTTAATACTGTCTACTTTCATGAAAACATGTTATCCACTATGGCAGCACCTTTAAATGTTCATAGATAAAGCATGATTATAGGTTGGTCCTCCCGAGCCTTCTCGGCAACGAGTGCCGGTTCGCCTTAATGTGATTTTGGGCGTGACATTTATTTATTTTCATGCTTTTAACATTTGTTTGTTTCTTATTTTCTCACTTTTATTTTATATTTTTTCATTTTTACGTTTTCCCTGTTTTCCTTCTTTTTATTCTTTTTAATTTTTAATAATTTTTTTTCTTTTCTTTCCCCTTCTGCTTCATTTATTTTTATTTATTGATTTGTTTTTTTATTTTTATTATTATGTTTGTTTTTGACACGTTTTCTTTTCTCTTTTTCATTATATTTTTTTTCTGTTTCTGTCTTCTTAGAAAAAAATTATAATTAATTTTCTTTTTCTTTTTTATGTTTCCCTTTTTAAACTTTCCCTTCTTTTTCATTTTTTTATTACGTTTTCTCCTTCTTTTGTTTTTTTTCCTTTTAATTTTTTTTACGTCATTAACATGAAAAGAACAATCTACTAACTAAAATTTACATCTTTACATAATGAATCTTTGTCATTAATTATTCTCATCATTTCTATTTATTAGGCCATAACTAAACATATCATCATTTAAAAATATGAAAATAAGAATAGACTTGGACAATAGTGTTACTTAAATGTGAAATAAACTATAGGTTGTTTAAACAGGGAATAAACTAAGTTTTGTTATAACAATTCCGTACTAAGTCTGATGATATAAAAGATCTAAACATAAAGTTAATATGAAAGATTTGAACATACTTCATATTATAAGATTAATGAATATAAATGGTTTAAACACATACGAAATTTAACAATTTCAATATATTGCAACCAATGCTTGTATAATCATGACATTAAATTATAAAAAGGATTAAGGTTTACCTCTTTTGAAAATAAAGTCACAAAAAAAAGAAGACCACGATCGGAACCATGAAAATAAACCTCAAACTCAACTTTTATTGTGTTATTTTTTTTTTTTTGGTTTGTGTTGGCGTGTGTTTGCTTTGTAGTAGCGTAGCATATATTTGGATATGAAGGTGATATTTTTTTATTAGAAAAAGGAAATGTGTGCGTGTGTTATTGGAGAAAAAAATATTTTGGTTTTGTATATATGGGGATGCGTTTCTGATCCTTTTTTTTTTGTTATGAGCTGTTGGTATTTATATGGTGTGTAGGAGTATGTGTTCTGTGTGTCGTGTGGGTAGTGTGGGTAGTGTGAGGGGCAATGGGAGAAGTGGGGTGAGATGTGGGTGATTGGGGTAATGTAGGCCTTGTCTTTGTGACTTCGTCTAGCCAACCGTGGTTCTAAGCCCGTTAAGGAGAAAAAGGTGCCTATACCCTGTTAAAACTGCTAGACACATGGGCTCAATAAAAATACATATTAAATCTTGACAGACCCCTTACTTGGTTAAAAGGATAGATCCTTCCATACAATCATCAAACTATATAGAAATTTGTATATATTTTGATTCAGATTTATTCCTTGAATTCGGATGCTAAACTAGATTGAAGATGACCGCTCGGATTACCGACAATCTTCAGAGATCCTGTAATTGGTATTAGAACCTAGGAACTATCATGGTAAATATGAGATTGATGTGAAGTATACGACATAGATATGTTCTTTTTTACATGGATCTAGGAGAAGTGAGTACTAAAATTATTAGATTGGAAGAGGTAGATATACCTAAGTACCTTGATTTGTTAAAAAAATGGACTATTCCAAAAATTGATATTAAAACTATTTATGATTATGGTTGGTTTGATAAAATATCTCATAAATAGTTAATAAAAACTACTGAGCAATCTTTGGCGTTAAATTCGTCTGAACAGACTATTCGTTTATTAAATAAATGAGATATTGAGTTATACAAAATACAGTATAAATTCTTGCATATTAGCATGGTTCAAATTACTTTTAAATCGAACTCTTAAAGGGTTACCTGGAAATTTTTTAGCTGCTCTTTGTGATGCTAGAAATTTAAATTTTAGACAATCTTTGATGGGTTCGGTTGAGTCCACTGTTGCATATGGCCCTATATATTTTAATACCCAGCCTAATTTGCAATTATCTTTAACTGATGCAAATATTCTTGATGCTTTAACTTTAAATGTTAAAACACATGGTTATAATTATGCACCTGGATCTAAATTAATTTGTTTATCTTATAGAATTTATTTTAAATTGTTATCTACGTTAAACCCTAGATGTAAACTATATGATACATCAGATCAGACTATTTTAGTAGAAACTAATTTTGTTAAATCTAAGGTCACAACTAAAAGACCTATAAAATGGGAAGAAATTAATTTCCCTACAACTTGGACTCTGGATTCTGTTATATCCCTAGGACAGATAACAAACATTGTCACTAATTCTGAGTATTCTCATATTACACAAAATCCTGATGGTAGGATTTGCATTCAGTTTGATGATAAAAGTGTTCCTTACAGTAGACATTCATTTTCTTATAGAAGATTGTCTGCTATTCATCATATTTCCCCAATTAAATCTGTGTATGGTCCAACTCATAATCATGCCGCTTCTTTACATACCATACCTTCTATTATATCTACTGTTCAAAATAATAAACTTGTTAATAAAATAAAAATTGATCCTCCAACAAATATTGTTCAAGCTAATAATAATTCTTCTGATATTTCTGATAAGGATATTCCTTCTATATCCGAAATGTATTTTGACCTTAACAAAACTTAATGATGAATGTACACCAAATAAAATTTAGTCCAGGTTCACTAGCAAGAAAGTACATTCAGAAAGAATTTTTGAGTGATAAATGGAACCAGTTTAAAACATGGTTTTTTGACACTTATAGTTCTAATGATTTGAATAATATTTCTCAAAATTTTTATCAAACTTGTGCTCTTATTTTGTACCTTGGTGTATAACCACTTATTTACCTTTATACATCAACGTTCTTGAATGATCTTATAAAGATGAATTTGGTAATATTATTAAGGTTGTTTATCCTCCTCAGTCATCTTTTATTTTACCAAATAATATAGGTATCACATTTATTGCCTTTCAAATATTTGTTGAGGAAGATATTGCGGCAGTCAGCATTAATGAAATAAATAATTTAATTTCCCAAAATAATTATTTGGGTCTTTATGTTAAAGTTTTGGGTAAATATATTAGTACTCTTGATAAAAAATTAAATGAATTAATTGCTTTAGTAATTGAAATAAAAAAATGATATAAAGACTTCTGAAACGGCTTCTACTTCTAAAAGTAATTCAGAAGTTCAAATTGTTTCTACCCATGTGCAAAAGCCCCATGAGATTCAGGATTTTAAATTTAAATCATTAAATGATTTAGAAGAACTACTTGATAAAAAATTGTCAGAATTTAGCATAAAGCCTGTTGATTTGTCAAACAATTTTGTGGATGAAATGAAAAAAACTTTTGATTTTAAAAATCATGTTTCTTTAGAATTTAATAAGCTTCGTGATTATCCCAAAAATAATAGTAATACTAAGTATGCCCATAAACCAAGCATGCATACCTATTATTATTCCAGACCAACTCCTCAAGATTTGTTAATGGAAGAACGAGACTGGAATCAAACTAATACCTCTTATAGTGGGTCTGAAATTTATGAATGAAATCTTGATGGTTTGACTGTTAGACAATTAAGTATTCTTGTTCATAGAATGCTTATGTATGCAACTATTTGTAAAAGTGTTAAAAATATAGAGAGAAATATTTGCAAAATGATTGTTGCAAGTTTAACTGGCCAACTCAGAGGTTGGTGGGATAATTATATGAGTATTGAGTAAAAAGAAGTTGTGATAAATGTTATTGTTGATAATGAAGGTTTTGATAACTTAGGCATGGCTCTAGTGAAAAATAAAGAAGACATTGTTTATACTTTAGTCTTAACCATTTTAGAACATTTTAATGGTAGATTCACCAATCAGTATGAGACTATTCGTACCTTATTAAATGGTCTACGATGTAGAACCTTTGGTGAATTTAGATGGCATAAATATACTTATATGAGTAGGGTGATGGAATTTTCCGAGAATAGTTATGAGCATTAGAAAGCTAATTTTATAGATGACCTTCCCCCTTTATTTGCCGAAAGAGTTAGAAAAGTTCCGAGAACTAATCATGGTGAAATTTCATATAAGGATTATACTTATGGTAAGCTGATAGGAGTTTGCACTCAAGAAGGAGTAAATTTGTGCAATGAATTAAAATTATCGAGACAGCTTAAGATGGATAAGCTTAAAGAAAGATCTCAGTTAGGAGACTTTTGTGCCCAGTTAGGTTTACCTGATACTTCTGCTGATAGCAAGAAGAAGAAATATAGGGATTCTAAATACTCCAACCGTGATAAACCTTATAGGAAAAAGAGGTCTAGATATAGATGTAATGAAGAGCACGACTCTAGAAAAGCCTTTTGTAAGTCTAATAGATTTACCAAAAATAAGTCTAAGTGAGATCTCGCTAAAATCTAGTGCTATAGATGTGGAAATTTTTGTCACATAGCACCTAATTGTAAGCTTGAAAAGTTGAAATCCTTAGAATTTGATGAAGAAGTTCTTGATAAGATTTATAGTTTCTGATATACTTCTGGTTCTGAGTCTGATTATGATTCTGATTCAGGTTCTGAAGAAGAAGTTGATTTGCTTGATATTTCTGATGATAATCAGCATGATAAAATGAATATTTGCAATTCTTGTTATGGTGATCATATTTGTTCTTATGAAAATCATTAATTTTATAAATTGCAATATCAATTTCAAGATCTTAATATAAATAATATTACTTCTGATAATGTGATAGAACTTCTAAAAGAAGTCACTGATAGTAATCTTCGAGAAAAAAAATATTCATTTAGCTGCAAATAATAATGCTAGTTCAAGTTCTTCAAGAAATTAAGAAAAACAAAAGAATGATTTTGAATTTGAATATGATGCACCTTATTCACTGTCCGAAATTAATAACAGACTTAATAAACAGACTACTCCTACAAGAGATTCTTCCTTTGATGATTTGAAAAATGAAATTGAAAATTTTGAAAATGAGATTAAATCTCTCAAACAAAATCAAATGATTTGTGATCATAGACTTACTCAGATAGAAACTGTTAATAACAAAGGAAATAATATTGTTGAAGAAGATGCTCTTGCAAAACCTAGTAATCTTGATCCTAGACAAGGTGTGTTTTTAGGATTGATGCAAATAGTTACTGCTCATAAATGGTATGTTAAATGCACCATTTTGATTGATAATAGTTTTTCAATAACTGATATTGTTATGATTGATAGTGTAGCCGATGTTAGTTGTATTCAAGAAGGTCTTGTACCTACTAAATATTTTAAAGAAACAACTCATATGGTTAAGTCTCTTGTGTTGAAATTTCAGGATGATTTATATAATCAAAAGTTTTAGATAAAAACTGATGCTCAATCTGTTAAATACATGTTTAACAAAGATTTTAAACATGATGCCTCAGAATTAATATTTTTTAGGGGGCAGACCAAGTTAGCTCCTTTTGATTTCGAGATTCAATATAAAAAAGGAAGTGATAATTCTCTTCCAGATTTTCTATCTCAAGAATATTTAAATTCATAATGAGTTTTTATATGTCTTTTATTGATGAAAAAACTTTAGTTACTATTCTAAAGATTATTCCTCTTAATAAAGACCTACATGAATTAATAATATGTGAAATTATCAACGATATTATTAGAAAAGATTTCTCTATACATGATTATGAAGAAATTGTTGATATCGATGATGATAATTATTACAGTGACTATTATGATATGTCCAAATAAAGTAAAGTGTTATGTTTGCAGGATGGACCCTCCTTGGATTACCAAGGGCAGAGGTAGGAATAATAATACAAGGGGAAAATCATCCCCAGGATCGTCCTTCATATCCTCTTCTAACTCCCCAGTTATACAAATGGGAAGAAGGAGTTTGATAAACTCAAAAATCTCTCAAAGTGAGGCTTCATCTTCAATACATCTGGAACATATTTCAGAAAACAGTCTTTTATATGCACAACTACATGCATATTTGCCTCAAAAGAGAGATGATAGTTTTTCATCAATAGCTAAAAAAGACAATGATGATATCAAGTCTTATGAAAAGTTATCAAAAAAAAAAAAGAAATGATATTTCTTTTAGAAAACTCTGAAATTCAAAGAAAAGAAGAACTCTGGAAGATATTTCGGCGGTACCTAATCAACGGATTATATTTCCCTGGTGAGTCATACAAAATCTGATCTTATTATGAGACCATTCTGATAAGGACTGGTAGTGTTGAATTTCAACACTTTTCAGGCTACAATATTAGTGAGAATGTTTATAACTTCTCGAAAATGTTAAACAGATTATATCTGTTGAAGATTGGGGTATCTCCACTATGAAAGAAAGACAAATCAGCCTAAACAAAATCGCTATGAGTTTCACATGCTGGGACTATATTCAGGCTTTTTATAAAGTCCTCTATTACAATAACGATAGACATAAATATACGTGGTTTATAATAATTTGTGCAATGATATTTGCAAGATCAATTCCTAATTGGTTTTTGAATTGGTGGTCATACTACGACCCAACTACAAATATTTTGCCTGATCCATTTCTTAAATTATATAAAGAATGGGTTAAAGTCTATCCAGACCTACATGAGTTATATCATACATATCATATCTGTTATCTAGAAAAAATTGATCAAATTTATTTTTTCATTGAATTCTCTATCCCTTGGATTCATAAATGGACCCCGAAAGTGGAATTCACCGAGGAACAAATTCCTTGATTATACAAAACTTTTTATAATAATTTTTGGGACAAATTAATGAAAAAAAAATCCCAAAAAAAATCATTATATGGGCAAGAACTGCTGGATCTTATTACAAAAAGATCCAATAATATTTTATTACCCCTCAAAAGGGAATAATTGTTGATAGCGCGGTTAGGCATATTGCCAAAAAAATATCCATTCAAGATGGAGATAAAGAAGAAATGATCAATAGCTATTTGGAGGAAGTTAAGAGGAGTCTGCTTCTCAATATCACTCAATATGAAAAATCAGACACTTCTATGAGAAGTGAAACAAGCGATGACGGTACAGATGATATTCAAGAATCTCAACCTAGTGAGCTAGGAAAAACTACGTCAGAAGATACCTTGAGAAAAGCGGAAGATTTCCTCCGAAAATTAAAAGAAAAGGACAAACTGTGAATACATCCCTATAGTAAGAGCCATCATCAACAGTATATATACTGTTGAGCAACAATAGATACACTGTTACTGTACATATGGGATCCACTAATATGGGACCCACTTTTATTGTACAAAGATTCGAAATGATTTTTTTTCTATTTCTATATATAGGTTTTTATTTCAGTTTGTTAGGGAGAAGTTTTTAGAACCTCTTTCTCTATTTTCTCTCTCCAACTGTAAATCACTCTCAGTTTGTAAAGTTTCCAATTAATCGAATATTGGCCGGAGGCCAATAAATCTTGTATAGTTTGGTCATAAGACTTGCAGTGGGCCATCTTTATAAGGTATTATTTTCTTTTTGGTTTGATCCTTTAGTATTTCTCCGATCTAAGCCGGACATAGATTCATATTTATGTCGGATAACTAACTTCTCTTTTATATTTTCTATGAGAGATCTAGACTTTATCAAAATATAAATATATTTATATATGGTTTCTTGATTTGGTTTTAAGATGGTGGTACATTTAAATTCGATACTATTTTTATTAGCTTTGTCTTTGTGACTTCGTCTAGCCAACTGTGGTTGCCCACTAAGGAGAAAAAGGTGCCTTTACCCGGTTAGAACTGCTAGACACATGGGCTCAATAAAAATACGTATTAAATCATTACATGCCCCTTACTTGGGTAAAATGATAGATCCTTCGATACAATCATCAAACTATATAGAAATTTGTATTTATTTTGATTTGGATTTATTCCTTGAATTTGAATACTAAACTAGATTGAAGATGACCGCTCGGATTATCTAGAGTCTTCAGAGACCCTGTAATTGGTATGCGGAAGATTTCGGTCACATAGCACCTAATTGTAAGCTTGAAAAGTTGAAAACTTAGAACTTGATGAAGAAGTTCATGATAAGATTTATAGTTTCTTATATACTTCTGGTTCTGAGTCTGATTATGATTCTGATTCTGATTCTGATTCTGAAGAAGAAGTTGATTTGCTTGATATTTTTTATAATAATCAGCATGATTAAATGAATATTTACAATTCTTGTCATGGGGATATTTGTTCTTGTGAAAATGATGAATTTTATATAAATTGCAATCTCAATTTCAAGATCTTAATATAAATACTATTACTTTTGATAATGTGATAGAACTTCTAAAAGAAGTCACTGATAGTAATCTTCGAGAAAAAAATATTCATTTAGCTGCAAATAATAATGCTAGTTCAAGTTCTTCGAAAAATTCAGAAAAATAAAAGAATGATTTTGAATTTGAATATATTGCACCTTATTCATTCTCTGAAATTAATAACAGACTTAATAAACAGACTACTCCTACAAGAGATTCTTCCTTTGAGGATTTGAAAAATGAAATTGAAAATTTTAAAAATTGAGATTAAATCTCTTAAACAAAATTAAATGATTTGTGATCATAGACTTACTCAGATAGAAACTGTTAATAACAAAGTAAATAATATTGTTGAAGAAGATGCTCTTGCAAAACCTATTAATCTTGATCCTAGACAAGGTATATATTTAGGAATGATGCAAATAGTTACTACTCATAATTGGTATATTAAATGCACCATTTTGATTGATAATAGTTTTTCAATAAGTGATATTGCTATGATTTATAGTGGAGTCGAAGTTAGTTGTATTCAAGAAGGTCTTGTACCTACTAAATATTTTGAAAAAAATAACTCATAAGGTTAAGTCTGCTTCTGAACATGCTTTAGATATAAAGTATAAATTACCTAATACGCGTATTTGCCAAAATAGAGTCTGCATTCCGCATTTCTTTTTCTTGGTTAAAAATTGGTTATACCCTCCAATCATACTTGAAACACCTTTTATAAATGCTATTTATCCTTTTACTAGCATAAATGCTAAAGGATTTACTGCTACTTACGAAAATGAAAATATAAATTATACTTTTATCACTGACCTCATTTCTCGTGATATTAATGTTTTGATTAATATGAAACAAAGGCATGTTGACTCTTTGCAATTAGAATTATTTAGCATAAAATATTTGATACTTTGAAATTCTCCAAAGTACAAAAAAATGAAATTAATTTATGAACAAATTGTTGTTGATATTTGTGTCGATCATCCTAGTGTCTTTTGGAATCGGAAAAAGAATATTGTTACTCTTTCATATGAAGATGAATTCTCTGATAATGATATTTCTACTAAATCTCGTCCTTGTCATATGAACACCGAATTGGTAGAATTTTGTAAAAAGTAAATTGATAATTTGTTACGAGGTTAATAAGACCTTCAAAATCACCTTGGTCTTGTACTGCATTTTATGTTAACAATGCTGCTGAAAGGGTATGAGGCGTCCCTAGATTGGTTATCAATTATAAACCTTTAAATAAATATTTAAAATGGATTAGGTATCCTATTCCAAGCAAAAGAGATTTATTGTCTAGACTATATGATGCCAACATATTTTCAAAATTTGATTTAAAATCAAGATATTGGCAGATCCAAATATTTAAAGAGCATGCTTATAGAACAACTTTTAATGTCCCATTTGGACAATATGAATGCAATGTTATGCCATTTGGTTTGAAAACTGCTTCATCTGAATTTCAGAAAATCATGAATGATATTTTTAATCCATATTTAGATTTTATCATTGTTTATATTGATGATATTTTAGTATTCTCAAAAACTTTAGAAATGCATATTAGGCATCTTGATATCTTTAAGAAAATTGTCATACAAAATGGTTTGATCATTTCTAAATCAAAAATGAGTTTGTTCCAAACTGATGTTTAATTTCTAGGATATCATATTTGTCAAGGGAAAGTTACCCCGATTCAAAGATCAATTGACTTTGCATCAAAATTTCTTGATGTTATCACTATTGGACTCAATTGCAAAGGTTCTTAAGGAGTTTGAATTACATATCCCTTTTTATAAAAAATTATCTTGTGATTTAGCCCCTTTATATGACAGGCTATAAATGGATTATTTATCACCTTGGACTGATAGTCATACCATTATGGTAAATGATATTAAACTTCGAGTTCAATCCTTACCATGCTTAACACTTGCTAATCCTGCTTGGCAAAAAAATATTGAGACATATGTGTCTAATATTGAATATGGTGGGATATTGAAACAAATTAATTCCAACGACAAAAATGAATATTTAAACAGATTTGATTCTGAGAAATGTAGTGAGGCCGAGAAAAAATATGCTACGATAGCCCATGAAATGTAGACCATTATTAAGTGTGTGTTGAAATTTCAGGATGCTTTATATAATCAAAATTTTTTGATAAAAACTGATTTCTCAATCTGTTAAACTAACAAAGATTTAAACATGATACTTCAAAATTAATATTTGCTTAGGTGGCAGGCCCAGTTAGCTCCTTTTGATTTTGAGATTCAATATAAAAAAGGAAGTGATAATTATCTTCCGGATTTTCTATCTCGAGAATATTTAAATTCATAATGAGTTTTAATACAACTTTTATTGATGAAAAAACTTTAGTTACTATTCTAAAGATTATTCCTCTTAATAAAGACCTACAAGAATTAATAACATATGAAATTTTCAACGATATTATTAGAGAAGATTTCTCTATAAATGATTATGAAGAAATTGTTGATATCGGTGATGATAATTATTACAGTGACTATTATGATATGTCAGAATAAAGCAAAGTGCAATGTTTGCAGGATGCACCCTCCTTGAATTACCAAGGGCAGAGGTAGGAATAATAATAAAAGGGGAATATCATCCCCATGATTGTCCTACAGATCGTCTTCTAACTCCCCAACTATACAAATAGGAAGAAGGAGTTTCATAAACTCAAAAGTCTCTCAAAGTGAGGCTTCATCTTCAATACCACTTGAAGATATTCTAGAAAACAGTCTGTTATACGCACAACTACAAGCATATTTGTCTCAAAAGAGGGATGATACTTTTGCATCAATAGCTAAAGAAGACAATGATGATATCAAGTCTTATGAAAAGTTATCAAAAAAAGAAATGATATTTCTTTTAGAAAACTCTGAAATTCAGAGAAAAGAAGAACTCTGGAAGATAATTCAGCGGTACCTAATAAACGAATTATATTTCCCGAGTGAATAATACAAAACCCGATCTTATTATGAGACCATTCTGATAAGCACTGATGGTGTTGAATTTCAACACTTTTCAGGCTACAATATTAGTGAGAATGTTTATAACTTCTCAAAAATGATAATTAAACAGATTATATTTGTTGAAGATTGGGGTATCTCCACTATGAAAGAAAGACAGATCAGCCTAAACAAAATCGCTATAAGTTTCTCATAATGGGACTATGTTCAAGCTTTTTATAAAGTTCTCTATTATAATAACGATAGACATAAACATACGTGGTTTATAAAAATTTGTGCAAAGATATTTGCAGGACCAATTCCTAATTGATTTTTGAATTAGTGGTCATACTACGGCCAACTACAAAAATTTTGCATGATTCATTTCTTAAATTATATAAAGAATGGGTTAAAGCCTCTGTAGACCTACATGTGTTATATCTTACATATCATATAAGTTGTCTAGAAAACATTGATCAAATTTATTTTTTTATTGAATTCTCTATCCCTTGGATTCGTAAACGGACCCCGAAAGTGAGATTCACCAAGGAACAAATTCCTTGTTTATACAGAACTTTTTATAATAATTTTTGGGACAAATTAATGAAAAAAGATCCCAAAACAAAAACATTATATGGGAAAGAACTTCTAGATCTTATTGCAAAAGAGATCCAAGAATGTTCTATTACCCCTCAAAAGGGAACAATTGGTGACAGCTCGATCATGCATATTGCCAGAAAAATATCCATTCAAGATGGAGATAAAGAAAAAATGATCAATAGTTATTTGGAGGTAGTTAAGAGTAGTCTGCTTCTCAATATCACTCAATATGAAAAATTGGACACTTCTATGAGATGTGAGACAAGCGATGAAGTTACAAATGATATTCAAAAAGCTCAACCTAGTTAGCTAGAAAAAACTACGTCAGAGATACTTAAGAAAGGCGGAAGATTTCCTTCGAAAATTAAAATAAAAGGACAAACTGTAAAGACATCCCTATTGTAAGAGCCATCATCAACAGTAGATACACTGTTGAGCAATAGTAGTTACACTGTTCTTGTACATAGAGATCCACAAATATGGGACCCATTTTTACTTTACAAAGTTTCAAAATGTTTTTTTTCTTTTTCTATAAATAGGTTTGTTTTTCCGTTTGTTAGGCGAAAGTTTTTAGAACCCCTCTCTCTATTTTTCACTAGAGCCATGCCTAAGTTAGCAACACCTTCATTATCAACAATAGCATTTATCACAACTGCTTTTTGCTCAATACCTATATAATTATCCCACCAACCTCTGAGTTGGCCAGTAAAACCTCCAATAATAATTTTGCTAATATTTCTATCTGTATTTTTAACACTTTTACAGATAGTTGAATACATAAGCATTCTTTGAACAAGAATAGTGAATTGTCTATCAATCAAACCATCAACATTCCATTCATAAATTTCAGACCCACTATAAGAGTTATTAGTCTAATTCCAGTCTCGTTCGTCTATTAACACATCTTGAGGAGTTGGTCTGGAATAATAATAGGTATGCATGCTTGGTTAATGGGCATACTTAGTATTACTATTCTTTTGGGGATAACCACGAAGCTTATTAAATTCTAACGAAAATGATTTTTAAAATCAAAAGTGCTTTCCATTTCATCTGCAAAATTATTTGACAAATCAATTGGCTTTGTGCTAAATTCTGACAATTTTTTATCAAGCAGTTCTTCTAAATTATTTAGTGATTTAAAATTATAATCCTAAATCTCAAGGGGCCTTTGCACATGGGTAGAAATAATTTGAACTTCTGAATTACTTTTAGAAGTAAAAGCTGTATGAGAAGTATTTATATAATTTTTTATTTGAATTACTAAAGCAGTTAATTCATTTCATTTTTTATCAAGAGAACTAATAAGTTGACCCAAAACTTTAACATAAAGACCCAAATAATTATTTTGGAAAATTAAATTATTTATTTCATTAATACTGACTATCGCAACATCTTCCTCAATAAATTTTTGAAAGGCAATAAAAGTGATACCTATATTATTGTTAAAATAAAAGATTACTGAGGAGGATAAACATCCTTAATAATATTACCAGATCCATCTTTATAAGATTGTTCAAGAATGTTGATGTATAAAGGTAATTAAATGGTTACAAACCAAGGTACAAAATACATAATTTGATTATGTAGAGCACAAGTTTCATAAAATTCTTGAGAAATATTATTCAAATCGTTAACACTATAAATGTCAAGAAACCATGTTTTAAACCGGTTCCATTTATCACTCGAAAATTCTTTATGAATGTACTTTCTTGCCAGTGAACCTGGACTAAAATCTATTTGATGTACATTCATCATTAAGTTTTATTAGGGTCAAAATTCATTTCGGATACAGAAGGAATATCCTTATCAGAAATATCAGAAGAATTATCATTAGCTTGAACAATATTTGTTCGTGGATCAATTTTTATTTTATTAACAAGTTTATTATTTTGATCAACAGATATAATAGAAGGTATGGTATGTAAACAAGGGGCATGATTACGAGCTGGATCATACACAGGTTCAATTGGTAAAATATGATGAATTGCAGGCAATCTTCTATCAGAAAATGAATGTCTACTATAAGAAACACTTCTATCATCAAATTGAATTCAAATCCTACCATTAGAATTTTGTGTAATATGAGAGTACTCAGAATTAGTGACAACATTTGCTATCTGTCCTAGGGATATAACAGAATCTAGAGTCCAAGTTGTAGGAAAATTAATTTCTTCCTATTTTATAGGTCTTCTAGTAGTGACCTTAGATTTAACAAAATTAGTTTGTACGAAAATCGTCTGATCTAATGTATCATATAACTTACATGTAGGGTTTAACGTAGATAGCAATTTAAAATAAATTCTATATAATAAATAAATTAATTCAGATCCAGGTGTATAATTATAAACATGTGTTTTAACATTTAAAGTTAAAACATCAAGAATATTTGCATCAGTTAAAGATAATTGCAAATTAGGTTGGGTATTAAAATGTACAGGGCCATATGCCACAGTGGACTCAATCGAACCCATCAAAGATTGTCTAAAATTTAAATTTCTAATATCATGAAGAGCAGCTAAAAAACTCTCAGGTAACCCTTTAAGAGTTAGTGATTTAAAAGCAATTTGAACCATGCCAATATACAAGAAATTATACTGTATTTTGTATAACTCAATATCTCGTTTATTTAATAAATAAATAGTTTGTTCAGACGAATTTAATGCCAAAGATTCCTCAGTAGTTTTTATTAACTATTTATGAGATATTTTATCAAACCAACCATAATCATAAATGGTTTTAATATCAATTTTTGGAATAGTCCATTTGTTTAACAAATCAAGGTACTAAGGTATATCTACCTCTTCCAATCTAGTACTTTTAGTACTCACTTCTCCTAGATCCATGTAAAAAAGAACATATCTATGCCGTATACTTCACATCAATCTCATATTTACCATGAAAGTTCCTAGGCTCTGATACCAATTACAGAATCTTTGAATATTGTCAGTAATCTGAGCGGTCATCTTCAATCTAGTCTAATATCCAAATTCAAGGAATAAATCCAAATCGAAGTATATACAAATTTCTATATAGTTTGATGATTGTATGGAAGGATCTATCATTTTATCCAAACAAGGGGCCTGTCAAGATTTAATACGTATATTTATTGAGCCCATGTGTTTAGCAGTTCTAACCGGGTATAGGCGCCTTTTCTCCTTAACGGGTTTAAAACCACGGCTGGCTAGACAAAGTCACAAAAACAAAGCCTACACTACCCCCACTTCTCCCATTGCCTCTCACACTACCCACACGACACACACAACACATACTCCTACACCCCATATAAATAGCAACAACACATAAAAAGGATCAGAAACGCATCCCCATATATACAAAACCAAAACATTTTTTTCTCCAGTAACACATGCACACATTTCCTTTTCCTAATAAAAAAATATCACATTCATATCCAAATACATTCTACGCTACTACAAAGCAAACACACGCCAACACAAACAAAAAAAAAACACAACACAATAAAAGTTGGGTTCGTGGTTTATTTTCATGGTTCCGATCGTGGTCTTTTTTTTGTGTGACTTTATTTTCACAAGAGGTAACACTTAATCCTTTTTATAGTTTAATGTCATGATTATACAAGCATTGGTTGCAATATATTGAAAATGTTAAATTTTTTATGTGTTTAAACCATTTATATTCATTAATCTTATATATATGAAGTATGTTCAAATCTTTCATATCATCTTTATGTTTAGATCTTTTATATCATTAGACTTAGTACGAGATTGTTATAACAAAACTTAGTTTATTCCCTGTTTAAACAACCTATAGTTTATTTCACATTTAAGTAACACTATTGTCCAAGTCTATTCTTATTTTCATATTTTTAAATGATAATATATTTAGTTAAGGCTTAATAAATTGAAATGATGAGAGTAATTAATGTAAAATATTCATTATGTAAAGATGTTAATTTTAGTTTGTAGGGTTTTCTTTTCATGTTAATGACGTAAAAAAATTAAAAGGTAAAAAAAGAAGAAGGAGGAGAAAACGTAATAAAAAAACGAAAAAGAAGGGAAAGTTTAAAAAGGGAAACATAAAAAAAAAACAAAAGAAAATTAATTATAATTTTTTTCTAAGAAGACAGAAACATTAAAAAAATATAATGAAAAAGGGAAAAGAAAACGTGTCAAAAACAAACATAATAATAAAAATAAAAAAAACAAATCAATAAATAAAAAAAATGAAGTAGAAGGGGAAAGCAAAGAAAAATAATTATTAAAAATTAAAAAGAAGGAAAACAGGGAACACGTAAAAATGAAAAAAAAATATAATAAAATAAAAGTGAGAAATTAAGAAACAAACAAATGTTAAAAGCACGAAAATAAATAAATAATAATAAATGTATGAAAAGTCTACACACTTATAAAATAAGATAACTTTTAAACAAGTTTAAAATAAAAGAATGAGGGTAAATAATTTCTTTAATAATATAATATCCAAAAATTAAGTCAAGTCATACAAAAGTCAATAAAGAGATTGTGCTAGAACCATAAAACTCGAGGGATGCCTATTTTGGATGCTCTTAATGCCCCCATCCATGTTTATATCCCATTTGGAGAGTCTTTCGTAGTCACCCATGTCAATCGTGCTTGTTATGTTCTGATTATGGGTTTTCAAACTTATTGATTTGGTTATTTTGGATATGACTGACTTTGAGGTAATCTTAGGCATAACTTGGTTGTCCCCCTATTATGTTGTGCTTAATTTTAATCCTAAGATGGTTACTCTAGAGATCTCAGATTGAGAAAAGTTAGAGTGCAAAGGGGTGTACAATCCTGAGACAGCTAAGATCATATCGTTCATCCGGGCTAGGAAACTGGAGGGGCAGGGTTGTTTGACTCATTTGGCTCGTATCCGGGATGTCGATGCAGAGTCCCCCTCTATTGAGTCTATTCATGTAGTTTCTGAGTTTAGGAAGTGTTTCCTACTAATTTACATGGTATGCCTCCTGATAGAGATATAGATTTGTGTATTGACTTAGAGCCGGGCACTCACCCAATCTCTATCCCTCCTTATCGCCTGGCTCTAGAAGAGTTGAGAGAGCTTAAGATCCAGATTTAAAAGTTCCTTGATAAGGGTTTCATCCATCCTATTACTTCCCCATGGGGTGCTCCTGTCATGTTTGTTAAGAAGAAAGATGGTAGCATGGGGATGTGCATAGATTACTGACAGTTGAATAGGGTCAACATTAGAAAATAGTACTATTGCCTTGTATAGATGATCTATTTGACCAATTGTAGGGTGTATCAGTATTCTGTAAAATTGATTTAAGGTCTAGGTACCATCGGTTAAAGATAAGGCACGAGGATGTACCCAAGAGAGCATTCAGGACTTGGTATGGGAAATATGAGCTCTTTGTGATGTCGTTTGGGTTGACCAATACACCTGCAGCCTTCATGAGTTTGATGAATGGTGTATTCAAACTTAATGGATTCCTCTGTGATTGTTTTTATTGATGACATTTTGGTCGATTCGAAAAGTAAGGAAGAGTATGCATGCCATCTTCATATTGTTTTGCATGTCCTTGGGAGACAAAAATTGTATGCAAAATTTTCTAAGTGTGAATTATGGTTGTCCTGGATTGCCTTTTTGGGGCATGTAGTTTCAAAAGAATGGGTAATGGTAGATCCCCAAAAGATTGAAGCAGTCAAGAACTAGGGCCAGTCTAATTCTCTTACTGAGGTTAGGAGTTTTGTGGGGCTTGCCAGCTACTATCAGCGGTTTGTGAAGAAAGACATAGCTGAGTTTGTGGCTAAGTGCCAAAAATTGACAGCAGGTATAGTATGAGCATCAAAGGCCTCCCAGTTTGATTTAAGGAATGGCAATCCCTGGATGGATGTGGGAAATGATAGATATATACTTTATGGTTGGTCTTCCCAAGAACCTGGGAAAGTTTGACACCATTTGGGTTGTGGTTGACAAACTGACTAAGTCAGCCCACTTTATTCCAGCCAGAGTAGACTATAATGCCCAGTAGTTGGCAAAGATTTATGTTAAGAAGATAGTAAGGTTGCACGGGGTGCCTCTTTCTATCATCTCAGACCATAGTAGGTAGTTTGCATCAATATTTTGGGGTAAGTTGTATAAAGAATTGGGCATTTAGCTCACTTTCAGCACAACTTTTCATCCACAGAATGATGGATAGTCGGAGAGAACAATTCAAGTGTTGGAAGACATGTTAAGGGCATGTGTAATTAACTCTACAGGGCTTTGGGATAAATTCCTACCTTTGTGTGAGTTCTCCTACAACAATAGCTATCACTTCAGCATTGACATGGCACCGTTCGAAGCACTTTATGGGAGGGGATGTAGATAGCCCATATGATGGTTTGAGGCTGGAGATGTGAAACCTTTGGGGTGGATTTCGTAAAGGATACTCAGGATAAGGTGAGGAGAATCCAAGCTAAGCTTCTCGCCGCTCAGAGTCGATAGAAACAATCTGCATATCCTAAGGTAAGGGATATGATGTTTCAGGATGGTGAACAAGTTCTTCTAAAAGTGTTACCCATAAGGGGGGTGATGAGATTCACAAAGTAGGGCAAGCTCATTACTTTCTACATTTGCCCATTTGAGATCCTTGACTGTGTATGGCTAGTGGCTTATAGGTTGGCTTACTGCATAGCCTATCTGGAGTCCATCAAGTGTTCTATGTGTCCATGTTGAATAAGTATCACGGGGATGGAGATTACTTCATCAAGTGAGGCTCAATTTTCTTAAACAAAGATCTTCAGTATGAAGAGGAATCAGTTGCAATCCTTGATCGTGATGTCCAAAAGCTGAGAACCAAAGAAATTAAGTCAGTGAAGTTTAATGGGAGCATCGTCCGGTTGAGGAAGCTACTTAGGCAACCGAGAAAGACATTTGAGACAAGTATCCCCACTTATTTGCCGATTCAGGTAGTAGCCTATTCTTGCCTTAGCCCAGTTTTCCTAATTTGTTATTCGAAGATGAGTGATGGGTAAATTGGTATCTATTGTAATGACTTTTTCATGTTGTTATGGATAAGCCAATGGGGAAGGAATTTGGGCTGAAAAACTTCTGAGTGGTAACTTGAAAATTTCCAGCCTAGGCAAGACTTAGACGAAATTTGAATCAGGTAAGTTCTAGGGTAATCCGGTAATGGATGGGGGATTTGATTATGAATTTGATCATTTGAGTGAATATCCATGACGATAAGGAGCCTATACGGATTTACAGAATCGAATACGGGCAGGTAGAACTCTTGTAATAAATCTTAGCGTGAAAAGGTAGTTTTAGAACATCAAGGTTTGAGGTTATGTTGTGAAATGGGGACTTGGAACACAAATTACAAGTCTCTGTCTCCATGCAACCCACCGCGGTGGGATTATTCCCGCCAAAGCAGGGCTGCTGTGGCGGGCCAGTCACGAATAAAAATGAAAAAAAGTCCCAAAACATTATTTTATGCAAACTTCGCTCTTGGAGAGCAAAAGGGTGAAAAAGGATTGTTTCTTCTTTTTCTTCACTAATTCTCGCGCTAAAGGTAAGTCAATTACTCCCCTAATTCATAAATTGATTCTTAAAACTTAGAATCCTTGCTATTTGTTCTTGGGGAGGGTTTTAGCTTGAATTTAATGGTGGAAAAAGCCCTAGTTGGGTGTTTGGATCGTGGAATTGGCCAAGGATTAGTATTTGGATATAATCTGGGTAAACTAGGCCACTATTATAGATCCTTTACATTAATTAATTGTTTTAGACCAAGAACAAGTGGAGAGACTTCGGAAAGGGAAAGGTCAAGTTCCTTAAGAGTGTTAAGCTTAGTTTTAGGTAGATGATGGCTTGATTTCCCGTCTGTTTTATATATGCCTCATAATTTCTCCATCACATTCATGCATGTACGTGAATAGGGAAAGATGAAAAATCTAATGAAATGACTATTTATGATTTCATAGCATGCAATGAACCTGCTACCTAATTCTATGATACAAGTGTGTAAATCATTCATTGTGGTGCTTATTGTGTTTGTGATCATGGTTGATTGGATCATGTGTAAATGCTCTGACACATAAATGGACGTTCTGACACATATTTGATCGGGTGTCAAGTTCTGACACATTATTGAATCGGGTGTCACGTTCTGACACACTAACAATTTGAGTGTGGGTTTCATGAGAGAACAATCATTGACTATTGCATTTGAGATTGATATTGTGAAACTGATATATTGACCATGGACTGGTAAATTGTTATTCTTTCTGTATATGTGTGGTTTACTATGTTGTAGTTACTTATGTATGTCGCACTTACTAGGATAGCCGCATGATCCTACCAGCACACCATTGAATTGTGTACTGATATTGCACTTGCTCTTTCTTTGTTGAGTACAGGGCATCTTCAGGCAGTTGTTGAGAGACCTCGGCAAGAAGATCACTGGATTGTTGAGTTCAAGTGTGAACCAGTTCCTTCAAGCTACCATGATTCATCTAGTATCTTAGTTCATTTCCTTTGGAGTAAGAACTTTTAGACTCTTTACTTTATATTTAACTGTTTTGGGGTTGCATCCCATTATCTTAGACCATTTAGTTAGAAGTTTTTGTACAATGACTTTCAGATTCTAGGATTAAATTTTCGCTTATTTATGTTTGTTTTTGATAAGTTACTGATTTTATGGGAACTCAGTTTTTAAATTTATTATTTAAACATGTTTCTGCATCTCTAAATTCCCGTCTTTTGGTTAGTATTGTTTAGTTAGTCTGTAGTAATGGTTCTCCCACTGGAGGGTTAGTGTGGGTGCCAATCACGACGATTGAGGTCATGGCAATTGAATTACCTGATGGAGAGGAATAAATATACAAACGTCAATTACATCATTGTTAGATGTTCGATAAAGTGCACGGTATAAGTAGGCCAACACTAGACTTCCCCAACTGTACTTACCTTTTGTCGTGGATGGGGTCTAGAACGCCAAATATTAAAAGCTAATAAGGTTCCCCGACGTGTTCAGGAATACGATCCCCCCCTCCAATAGAACAAGCATATAGAGTTTGACTATCTTCTCAACATGCTCCATTGGAGTAGCATCTCTTATCAGGTCTACCTATACCCAATCTCGCAAGTAGACAATAATGCTATGTAATTTCATCCAACTCGCACCATCCACATCAGTAGGTGCTATGATGCATCCTGAGAGTATCTATAATAAAGTATGCCATGGAAAACTCCTCTGTGCAAGATCTTGCATGTAAACAACATCACCGTTGATAGGCAAACCAAACAAGACTTGCACATCCTACAACGTAATTGTGACCTCATTGAAAGGGTAAATAAGAGCAATGAGTCTCCAACCTCCAACGCTTAACAATAGTTGTAGCAAGGGCACATTCATACTGAATCCTACACACCCAAATTGCACCATACAGTTTTGACCTATGTAGGATCGACTGAACACGCTCGTGAGGTCAGTGCAAATGATATAAATTTCATGCATCGTTCATGTGCACTGTCTTCATAAGACTGCTAAATAATATCTCACCTTTTCGTAGCAACTCTGATTTATTCTTATACTGAGAGTGAAGAAGTGTACGTTTAATCAGCCTAGGATTTACAACACATTCTATTATATACTAAACATTATTTTATTAGTTTCTAATAATACTTATTAATTATGAGCAAAAATGAATATGTGATATTCAATGACTTATTAATTGCGGACTCACTTTTTAATTCTACGAATATAATTCTTTGATAAAACAAACTTATCATTAGTTTCAAATAAGTAAGGACCCATTCTAATTAGTACTACCATCTTATGAAAACTACTACCAAGCTAGTACTCTACTAGAAGCCTAACTTAATTTTTGTTGGATATGTCTAGTAATTATATATGTAATACCTCGAAAACAAGACCTAGAAAAAAGTTGCAGAAACTTACCTGAAACCAGTGAACCACGACAGAGTTCACGGACCGTGAGAAGGTCCACGGTCCGTTGACCTGCCCGTGGTGGGGCTTGGACTCCACCAGGCCCATGAGTCAGACCACGGGACCCTTCAAGGGCCGTGGTCTTGATGACGGGCCGTGGAGGCGTCCGTGAAAACTTAGGCAGTAGCCCCCATAGACTAGCCCTCAAAACCACAAGCCTAAGGGAGGACCACGGGGACCTTCACAGTTCGTGGTCTTCCACACGGCCAGTGGTAGGGTCCGTGAAGACCAACCAGTGGATAGACCCCCTAGCCAGTCCCTTAGATCCCCATGCCTAAGTGAGGACCACGAGGACCTTCACGATCCATGGTCCTTCACACAGGACGTGAGGTGGTCCTTGGAGGCTTAACCAATAGACCCCTACACCCCTAGACCTGAGCCTCCAGACTTTAGCCTAAGTGAGGACCACATGGACCTTCATGGTCCGTGGTCCTCCACATGGGCCGTGGTAGGGGTTGGTGGATCAGACCCCAAGACTCTTAGAACACCAGACCAAGTGAGGACCACGGGGACCAGTTTGTGGTCCTTCACATGGTCCGTGAAAGTGGTCGTGGTCGGCCTGTCAGATTTTTAAGTAGGGTTATTTCGGTCTTATCCCCTATTTGTTGGACACCTAAACTATGTGGTTTTGGTTAGTTTTAGGCTAGAAACATAACTAGAACCTACCCAAGTCATATCTTGTTGATTCCCTATTATTAACTAAACCTAGGGTTTCTAGAACTTCGGCAGATTATCATGAATTAGTTATTTACATGTTCCAAATTTGATTATCATGTTATTACCTCATATATTGCATGAATTTAGAACCCTAGCTATGTATTTCTTTAGTTCCTGAATTACACATGCTAGGTCAGATATTCAGTATTTCAGATATACATGCCTCAGTCTTGAATGTGTCATTATCAGTATATTAATGTGCATTCTCAGTTTACATGTCAATTTTGAGCTATCTAATATATTACAAAAATTCAGTCATAATGTGTTAGTCATTTAATCTATTGGGAGTAGCATAATACCGTGTTCGACTAGGGTCAGTCACCCATATAGTCCCAGAACTACGAGCCACGTAGGTTGTAAGTCCCCTTTGTGGGCATTATTTTAGTGATCACGCCAGCATGCCTCTACACCTTTGGTCGAGTTTATTGGGTCCTCTCGATGGGGCGTATACATCAGACTCCACATTTAGCTCATGTGGTTTTATTGTCGGTTATTAGTAGGTCCCACAGTTCAGTCAGACTCTATTGCATTGACCACATTTTCAGTACAATCAGTATTCAGTCTCAGCATGTTACAAATTTGGTCATGGCATCCACTTAGTTCAATATTCAATATATATATCATGTTCAAATTATATCATTGCTTTATTGCTTTGTTTAGCTATGTTGTTATTCAGCTTTACTCTATCTTGCTTGCTCAGTACCTTTCAAGTAGTGATGCATACTGTCCGCTACATCTTCTCGTGATGTAGGTCCAGATTTTCAGCATCCAGATCACCCTTAGATTAGTTCCCGATCTCTAGTTTAACAACATCAGTGGTGAGTCGTCATTCTTCGAGGACAATAGTCATGCTATCTTCAGTTTTCATTGTTTTAGTTTCAGTTTTGCTAGACTTAGCTGGGGTATGTCACAGCACTTCTAGTCAGTTAGAGACTATTTTCAGATATCGTTAGATTCAGCTTAGTATTTGAGTTTGATGTTTCTTTTGTATTAAACTCTCAGATTTGTTATTCAGTTTTAGTATATGGGTATCCCCTATCATTTCAGATTTATTTATGATTAGCATCCGTATCAGTTTTATTTCACAGTTTATCTTTAGTATGGTCATGATTATGCCAGCAGGGTTATCTTGGGGTCCTTTGTGATCCTAGGTCCTGTGTCCATGTCTCGGGGGTAGCTTGGGGAGTGACAAACTTGGTATCAGAGCACTAGGTTTAAGAGTCCTAGGATGTCTAAAAAAGCTGCACTACGTAGATTTCTTTTCATGGGTGTGAAGTGCACCACATCTAAGGAGAGGAAGACTACAAAGTGTTTTAGGAAAAATCTTCATTTTCTTGTTACTCTTATCGTGTGTAAGGTATGATTTAATTCCATTCTAACTCGACGTTCTACGTTTCAGTGATCATGCCTTCTCGTAGAGCTAACACCAGGAATGTAAACGCAACTCCTCCAGTCCCAAATCAAGAAGTTTCGAATGCATAATGCTGGAACACCATTCAGATGTTGGCTTAGAGTGTGTCCAACCAGAACAATCAGCGGGCTCCAGTTCCAACAAATGCTAATGTTGGGTCAGCTACAGCCAGAGTGCGAGATTTTGTTAGGATGAATCTGCCAGAGTTCTTAGGATCGCAGATTGGTGAGGATCCCCAAAACTTCATTGATAAGGTCAAGAAGATCTTTGAAGTGATGCAGGTAACTTGGAATGATTGGGTTGAGTTAGCATCTTACCAACCTAAGGATGTGGCTCATATCTAGTATACTCAGTGGAACGAGAACAGGGGTATAGATGCAACTCCTATCACTTGGGATTGCTTTAGTGAGACCTTTCAGGACACGTTTTTCCCAAGAGAGCTAAGGGAGGCAAAAGCTCAGGGATTTATGAACTTAAGGCAAGGAAGCATGACGGTCCAAGAGTATGGGCTTAAGTTTACCCAACTCTCCAGGTATGCTCCTCACATGGTTGCTGATTCAAGGGCTCAAATGAATAAGTTTCTATATGGAGTGTCAGACTTGGTTGGTGAAGACACATAGTAGAAATGCTATGTTGCTAGAAAATATGAGCATCTCTAGGTTCATGACTCATGCTCAGCAGGTTGAGGGTGATAAGCTTTGAGAACATGCTAAGAAGAACAAGAAGCCTAAGACCGGAAACTATGACTATTCTCAGCAGAAATCGGGTGGTGGAAATCGCTCACAAGGTCAGCAGAAATCTTCAGCTCCAGCACCTTCATCAGCTAGTGTTTCGTCCTCCTAGTCCAGACAAGATAAAAAAGGTAGGGTATCAGGCTCTAAGTCTCAGGGAAGTGCTTTAGGAACCAAAACCTACCCAATTTGCCGTAAGTGTGGTAAGAACCATTTGGGCGAGTGCCTTGCAGGAAATGAAGGATGATTTATGTGTGGTCAATCTGGTCACATATTGAGGACAAGGGCGCAAGATTTTGACATCATAAGCTTTTTTTATTTCATTTTTTCTGGTCACAGATTGAGGGATTCTCCTTCTAAATAGGGTCTAGGAGGCAATGGGAGAGCTCAGGCCACAACTTCAGCAGTGCTAGTAAGTCACCCAACTCAGCAAAGTAACTCATCTGGTACAGGTGGCGGACAATGCCAAAACATGCTCTATGATCTCCAGGCTTGCCAGGATCAAGAAGATTCTCCTGATGTAGTCATTGGTATGCTACGAGTCTTTGATCTCGATGTTTATGCTTTGTTAGATCCAAGGGATACTCTTTCCTTTGTTACTCCTTATATAGTAGTTAAGTTTGATGTTAGTCCAGAAACTCTCTCAGAACCTTTCTCAGTCTCTACTCCAGTCGGTGACCCATTTATAGCTAGACGGGTATACGTAAATTACCCTGTCACAGTCTCCAAGAAAGTCACCTCAACAGACCTTGTAGAGTTAGAAATGGTAGACTTCGATGTCATTCTAGGCATGGATTGGTTTCATTCCTGTTATGCCTCAGTTGATTGTAGAACTAGGATTATTCTTTTTAAGTTTCTAGACGAACCAATCTTAGAGTGGAAGGGTAGTATCTTAGTGCCTATGGGTCGATTCATTTCTTACCTTAAGGCCAGAAAGATGATCTCTACCATTTAGTTTGGTTTAAGGATTCAAGCTTCGAAACCCCAACTCTTGAGTCAGTTCCAGTGGTTAATGAGTTTCCAGAAGATCTTCCCAGAATTCCTCCCGATAGGGAAATTGACTTTGGAATTGATATCCTTCCAGATACCCTGCCTATTTCTATTCCTCCTTACAGGATGGCTCCAGCTGAGCTTAAGGAATTGAAAGAGCAGTTGAAAGACCTTCTAGATAAGGGCTTCATCAGACCTAGTATTTCTCCATGGGGAGCACTGGTATTGTTCGTGAAGAAGAAAGATGGTTCTCTAAGAATGTGCATTGACTATAGGTAGTTGAACAAGGTTACAATCAAGAATAAGTATCCCATCCCAAGGATTGATGACTTGTTTGACCAACTTCAGGGTTCTAGTCATTTCTCAATGATAAACCTCAGATCGGGTTATCATCAGCTCATAGTCAGGGATAGTGACATTCTGAAGATAGCCTTCAGAACTCGGTATGGTCATTATGAATTTGTAGTTATGTCCTTTGGACTACCAATGGTCATGCAACTTTTATGGATTTGATGAACAGAGTGTTCAAGCAGTATTTGGACTTGTTCGTTATCATTTTTATTGATGATATCCTCATTTACTCTAGGAATGAGGAAGAACATGCGAGTCATTTGAGAGTTGTTCTGCAAACTCTCAAAGATCACCAATTATTCGCCAAATTTAACATGTGTGGGTTTTGGTTACAATTAGTTGCTTTCCTTGGGTATGTAGTGTCCAGCGAAGGGATCTGAGTGGATTCCCAGAAAATAGAAGCAGTGAAACAATGGCCTAGACCTACCTTTCCTGCAGATATCAGAAGTTTCTTGGGTCTAGCGGGTTATTACAGAAGGTTCATGGAAGAATTTTCACCCATAGCCTCGTCATTGACTAGGTTAACTCAGAAGATGGTCAAGTTTCAATGGTCAGATGATTGTGAGAAAAGCTTTGCAGAATTAAAAACAAGGTTGACTATAGCTCCTATTTTTACTCTACCAGAGGGTTTAGACGGTTATGCTATTTATTGTGATGCATCTAGAATCATCCTAGGTTGTGTGTTGATGTAGCGAGGTAAGGTTATAGCTTATGCTTCCAGACAGCTTAAGGTGCATGAGAAGAATTATCCGACACATGACCTCGTGCTTGTGGCGGTGGTGCTTGCACTCAAGATTTGGAGACACTACTTGTATGGTGTTCATGTAGATGTGTTCATAGACAATTAAAGCTTTCAGTATGTGTTCACCCAGAAAGAGTTTAATCTTTGCCAAAAAAGATGGCTTGAGTTCCTCAAGGATTATGACATGAGTGTGCATTACCATCCTGACAAGGAAAATGTAGTAGCAGATGCCCTTAGCAGACTATCTATGAGTAGTGTAGCACATGTTGAGGAGGGAAGAAAAGAGCTAGCAAAGGATGTTCACAGACTTGCTCGTTTAGGAGTTCGTCTCATGAGCATATCAGATGGTAGTGTGACAGTTCAAAATGGATCAGAATCTTCATTGGTAGTGGAGGT
The DNA here is from genome assembly GCF_019186545.1 of Solanum stenotomum. Classification (NCBI taxonomy): domain Eukaryota; kingdom Viridiplantae; phylum Streptophyta; class Magnoliopsida; order Solanales; family Solanaceae; genus Solanum; species Solanum stenotomum. Next base: position 53,612,421 of record NC_064284.1, read on the forward strand.
TAAGTGATAAGGGTTCCAATTGGGGATGAAACCAATTGAAATCAAATGGGGAATGAAACAACACAAAAGTAAGATAGATGAGAAATAAGGGATGAGAATAGAAGAAAGAAAGGCAATTGAATAAACAATCAACCAAGGAAGAAGAGAAACTTGAATTCGAAAAGAAACAACTCAAATTGAAAACCACAAATGAGCAATCTCAAGTGAAATCAAGGTTAAAGAAGTCCTAAATCAACAATGAGAATCCACCCATCACTAATCTAGATTAAGCTACACTAAGCTAGGCTATCCTAAAGGAATTCCACCCTTAAACTACACTCTTGAAAGAGTTTGTTCATTTCATATTCAAAATCCATATAGTCTAAATCTTCCAAAATAAAAGAGATTACTATTTATACTAATAAAATAAAGAAGACACTTATTTGACAATTTTACCCTTAATGAGGTAAGGGCTGTTTGGTTGACTTCTTTTGTGAATTCTTGAAAATAAAGTAAAGAAGACAATTCATTGACAATTTTACCCTTCATGAGGTAAGGGCCTTGTTTGGTTGTCTTCTTTTGTGAATTCTTGAAATGATGAGATGACCATTTGCACAAATGGCCTCTTTCTTCTTTCTCTTCACTTAGATGGACCTTCCACACATTGTACTTCTTGATTTTGTGTCCATCAAGCTCCTCTAATGGTTTTACGCGATCCATGCTATCCATGTTGTTATCATCCTCCCCTTCTTGAAAAGGATTCATCCTCGAATCCAAACCTTGCAAAACCATGAAAAGGACAAACAACAAATATATCCTCATAGCATGAGGGTTAGTATAATGGTTAGCAGAAAAAGCATTACACCAAGGAGACACAATCTCAAGGAGCAACCAAGTATCCTCTATTATTAGGACTATTATGCCTGCAATTGGAGAACAAGGAAATTGGCTATTCCTCACATCAAAAGGATAATACCAACCAAAATATAACATTACTACAAGCTCAAACGCTCACCGGGGTCAAAATGATAATAGGTCCACATAATGGGGTCATACAAACAAGTATAGACCTCAATGATACCTCGACCGAAATGCAATGCCCACTTAAGACAAATATGAGCAGATAGTAGAGAAATGTGTCACGTACATAAGGGTCATCTAAGGTGTTCCTATATGCAAGGTTAAAACAAGGTTTAAGGATCCTAGCACTCATTACATCAGAAGATGGAACACACAAAGACAACATGACAAATTTAAGATAAACTTCCCCCTCTCTTGACAAATAACTCTTATCCCCATAAGATGCACAATCAACAAGATCATACGCAAAGAGATAGTAAAGAAAGGGGGTTAGAAACTACCCTTCCCCATGCACAACGTAGGCCCCTCAAGTAAATTGTAAACCCTCAAGAAGAACTTTCCATCATAGGGAAAGGCGCCAACAAATTCCTCCAAATTGTTCTTGTCATCTTGACCAAGCATCACTAAACAAATGCCACAATTCAACTCATTACCGGGGTCAAATGGAAAGGAAATCCGTGAACATGGATAAAGCACACCTTTATTAACCCAGTTGGCACCCTTATCTTCCAATATCATAGTACTCCACTCAAAAGTGCTAACATCATCATATGCAAACAAGTAGTAGAGAAAGGTGTCACATAAATGAACTTCAATCAAGTTGTTCCCAAGTTTGGCCTCCACTTTATATACTAAAGAAGCATAATTCACATGAAGAATTGGAACACACAAGGATGAAGTAACATTTAACACATAAGCGTCCCCTTTCATCTTCACACTACCCTCTCCCATAAATGTACTATCATCTTCATAAAAGAGATTTCCATCTTTGGAAAGTGTGTCATCACACCATAGTGGATTCTCAAACAATTGATAGCCGCTGAGAGTGGCTACACTTCCAACATTACAAGGCATTTCACTATGCACACTCTCAAGAGTCATGCCATCATCAAACAAGAGATTATCCTTTAACAAACATTCTACCTCAAGATTCACATGAGTAAAACAAGAAATGGTGCTATGGTCTAAGGATTCATTCAAATCATTAATGCCAACACTAGGTGGACACAAATTGATCTTTCTAGAAGAATCAACTTGGACATCAATATGATCAACTAGTGTAACATCACTTTCATCGCAGGACAATGTACCCTCATTCAAGCTACAAGTGCCAACATTAGGTGGACACATATTGACCTTACTAGAAGAGTCAATTCGGTCATCAAAAGGATCAACTAGTGCTTGATCACTCACAACAAAAAAATTATCATCACACAAGAAAGTTCTATGAAGAACATCACAAGGTAAAGACTCACTATGCTCACATAAAGACAAGCTATTATTTACACTCAATGGGCTACTAGCCACACAATGATGTTCCAAGTTCAAGGAAGTGTAGGCGTTAGCATTATTACCCTGTAGCTCATAGGAAGAAGTGTCATCACATTGGATATCAACATTAGAACACATTTTCTCATTTTTGAAGCTTTCAAGAACCTCATGATTCTTCACATTTTGAGGTGCCTCACTAGGCTTGCTTCCAAGGATACCTGCACAAATTTTCAAACAACTAGAGAAAGTAAAGTTATATGAGTTAGGAGAAAAATGTGACAACCCTCTCACAACACTCCACCCAACCTCTCCTTTTTCCACTCTAGAGTTGTCAATTTTCACATCCTTACTCCTCTCAATCTTTTGTCTCTTAATTTGATGGGAGTTAAGGCAAGTGCCAAGGATTCCTTTTGAAGGGTTAGAAGATCCCTTCAAGTTCAACTTCCATTTTGGTGCACAAGGAGTCGGTGTTTTGACTTCCATGTGCAACTCCTTAGTGCCAACCTTACAAAGAGTATCTTGTTTTTCTTTCGAGGGTAACTCCTTAGGCGTATCTTCATGATGAATAACTTGCCTCTTTTGTACCATAGACGTAACCTTTTCAAACATCCGCAAGAAATCATCAAAATCTTCCCTCAACGTTGTAAAAGATTCTCTTAACTCTACTACTTCATGGCTTAGTGTTCCTCCCCCTCTACCTTCAACCTCATCACCATACGGAGAACAAGAAACATTGGAACTAGGATGAGAAGAATAAGTTAGCATATTTCGAGAAGTAGGGAATGTACTTCTTCTATTGTCCACATGGCGACTTTGAAATGGTCCCACCCAAACATCTATGCCTTCTTTCTTAGGATAGGAAGTAGCACATGATGAGGTAGTAAATTCAACCTCACAACCTCCATTTCTATCAATATTCTGCTCAAAGGATTCATAAGACCTATGAGAGAAATAATTGTACCTCACATCACCATCATAACCATGGTGCATAGCATGAGAACCTTCATCTCCACAATGATATACACCATAAGGTTCTTCCATCCCTTCAACATCATCACAAGAGTCATAAGTTCCATTCATCTCAAAATCATCTCCGGAGTAGTAGTTCTCACCACTATGTTGTTCATTATCCCATGGACCATCATATCCCTCATAAGAATCACCATCATAAACAAGAGCCCCATTACCATGCTCGTAAGGACTATCATAGCCCTCACAAAACTCATTTTCACCATGGTCATAACTCATATTGCTACAAGAGTATTCACCAATTTCATCTCCATAATATTCAGAAGTTACGGATGACATTATTCCTTGTAATCACCTTGGATACCTACAAAACTTAGCAAACAAGGTTAGTGGCAAAATTCCTCACACCTCTCTTATTTGATCTCACACTCACCTTTCTAAAGTGTCTTCCCAAAGTTAATAGAGAACTACCTTTGCCCAATCAAATCACAATATCACTAATTCTTTGTGGTGGAGTGGATTCCTGTGACTCTTGAAAGAAGGATGACCCAAAAATCTAAAGGACTGGAATCAAGAAGGTTATCAACGAATTAAGATGACAAAAGTAGAAGAAAGAAGTACCAAAAAAAATTCGGACTCAAAATAAACCAAGTAACAAAAGTAGAAGAATTATTTCTTGTTACTTAATTTGAAGGATCAAAGAAAATATTTGATGATTAAAAACTAGCTAAAAGTAATTAAAGATGTTAATTAATTGTTAAATAGTTGAAAAATAGAAGAAAAAATGTGTGGAAGAAGAAGAAGTGAATTTGGACACTTAGAAAAACTTTTAAGCCTTAAAAAAGTTCTTCACTTGTAAGGCTTTGATTGGATAATTTAATGATTAAAACTAGTTAACAAGTAATTAAAGATGTTAATTAGTTGTTAAATAGTTGAGGAATTGAAGGAAAAAAAGTATAGAAAAAGAATCAAGAAGTTTGGACACTTGGAAAATTTTTTGGTCCAAAAAATTTCCCATACTTAGAATATTTTTGGGGTCTTAAGCAAAAACCTGCACATTTTCCTCTCTGAATCTGAGCCACACGCGCCACGTGGCGCGTCTGGGATGGCCTGGCAGTGAGCTACTGTTGTGGCACTAACGCTGAAGTGGCTGCTGTGTTGGCAGCTGATTGCTGACATGGCAGTCCATGTGGATTTTTAATTTTTTTTTTTTTTTATATTCAATTTTTTTTCTTCTTCATAATTCCACTAATGGACCCCAAAAAAACGCCTTTGACCAACTTTAACTTGAAAAGTTAGATCAAATGTACTTTTCTCCTTTCTTCTTCTTTAAGAACAACTTGAAGACACCAAGAACACACACTAAACCCCAATACACTCAAATCAACTCCAAATTGGCTCAAAATTTAGGATTTTCTTCCCTTCAACTAAGAGAACAAAGCCCACTAATTATTAACCTCCAATTTCGCCTCAATCAAAAGACCTACTTTCAAAATTTGAAAAGTTTGAAACCCTTCAATGGTAACTTCACTTCTACAACTCCAAATTGAACAAAAATGAAACCTAGACTCAAAAAACCACTAGGGAACAAGGATCTAGTGTCAAAAACAACAAATCAAAATTAAAAAAAAATCAATTTTTTTTTGACGATTTTTTTGGACCCTTTTTTTAAACCAAGACTAGATTTGTAAAAAGAAATCTAAACCTAGGCTCTTGATACCAAATGATAAGGGTTCCAATTGGGGATGAAACCAATTGAAATCAAATAGGGAATGAAACAACACAAAAGTAAGATAAATGAGAAATAAGAGATGAGAAGAGAAGAAAGAAAGGCAATTGAATAAACAATCAACCAAGGAAGAAGAGAAACTTGATTTCGAAAAGAAACAACTCAAATTGAAAACCACAAATGAGCAATCTCATGTGAAATTAAGGTTAAAGAAGTCCAAAATCAACAATGAGAATCCACCCATCACTAATCTAGATTAAGCTACATTAAGCTAGGCTATCCTAAAGGGATTCCACCCTTAAACTACACTCTTGAAAGAGTTTATTCATTTCACATTCAAAATCCATATAGTCTAAGTCTTCCAAAATAAAAGAGACTACTATTTATACTAATAAAATAAAGAAGACACTTATTTGACAATTTTACCCTTAATGAGGTAAGGGCCTTGTTTGGTTGACTTCTTTTGTGAATTCTTGATAATAAAGTAAAGAAGACACTTCTTTGACAATCTTACCCTTAATGAGGTAAGGACCTTGTTTGGTTGTCTTCTTTTGTGAATTCTTGAAATTATGAGATGACCATTTGCACAAACGGCCTCTTTCTTCTTTCTCTTCACTTAGATGGACCTTCCACACATTGTACTTCTTGATTTTGTGTCCATCAAGCTTCTCTAATGGTTTTACGCGATCCATGCTATCTATGTTGTTATCATTAGGGAAATACAAGACAGTGATCTGATATTGCTCGAACTCAAGGGTGCAGTCCATCAACAGAGCGTTAAGGTATTCTACCAAGGCGGCTTCGCTACTAGGGTCGATTATGTGTTCCTAATATGGTCAAGTTGAGAAAACAGATTCTTGCAGAAGCCCGTAACTCCATGTATTCTATTCATCCAGGCGCCACTAAGATGTACCGTGATTTGCGGGAAGTCTTTTGGTGGAATGGCATGAAGAGGGATATAGCAGATTTCGTGGCTAAGTTCCCTAATTGTCAGCAAGTGAAGGTAGAACATCAGAAACCAGGGGGTATGACTAAAGAGATTGACATTCCTACTTGGAAGTGGGAAGTGATCAACATGGATTTCATTACAGGTTTACCTTGTACTCGCAGACAACATGACTCGATTTGGGTGGTAGTTGACAAAGTCACTAAGTCTTGTCGCTTTTTGGCGGTCAAGACGGCAGAGGACTACGCCAAGCTCTATATTAATGAGATAGTCAGGTTGCATGGGGTTCATTTGTCTATCATCTCAGATAGAGGTCCTCAGTTTACCTCTCATTTTGGGAAGTCATTTCAAAAAGGTCTTGGTACTCAGGTTAATCTTAGCACAACATTTCATCCATACATGGATGGCCAGGCAGAGCGTGCCATTCATACCATAGAGGACATGTTGAGAACTTGTGTGATCGACTTCAAAGGTAGTTGGGATGATCACCTTCCTCTTATAGAGTTCGCCTACCATTTCAGCATTGAGATAGCCCCTTATGAGGAATTGTATGGGCGTAGATGCAAATCTCCTGTTGATTAGTTTGAAGTAGGTGAAGCAGCCTTGATAGGGCCAGATTCAGTCCATTATGCTATGAACAAGAATAGTTAATTGTCTATCATTAAAACCATCAAGATTCCATTCATAAATTTTAGACCTACTATAAGAGGTATTAGTCTGATTCCAGTCTCGTTCCTCTATTAACACATCTTGTGGAGTTGGTCTGGAATAATAATAGGTATGCATGCTTGGTTTATGGGCATACTTAGTATTACTATTCTTTTTGGGATAACCACGACACTTATTAAATTCTAAAGAAACATGATTTTTAAAATCAAAAGGTTTTTCCATTTCATCCGCAAAATTGTTTGACAAATCAATAGGCTCTGCGCTAAATTATGACAATTTTTTATCAAGCAGTTCTTCTAAATCATTTAATGATTTAAATTTAAATTCTTGAATCTCAGGGGGGCTTTGCTCATGGGTAGAAACAATTTGAACTTCTGAATTGCTTTTAGAAGTAGAAGCCATATCAAAAGTCTTTATATCATTTTTATTTCAATTACTAAAGCAGTTAATTCATTTAATTTTTTATCAAGAGAACTAATATGTTCACCAATAACTTTAACATAAAGACCCAAATAATTATTTTGGGGAGTTAAATTATTTATTTCATTAATGTTGACTGCCGTAACATCTTCCTCAACAAATTTTTGAAAGGCAGTAAATGTGATACCTGTATTATTTGGTAAAATAAAAGATGACTGAGGAGGATAAACAACCTTAATAATATTACTAGATCCATCTTTATAAGATCGTTCAAGAACGTTGATTTATAAATGTAAATAAGTGGTTATAAACCAAGGTACAAAATACATAATTTGATTATGTAGAGCACAAGTTTCATAAAATTCTTGAGAAATATTATTCAACTCATTAGCACTATAAGTGTCAAAAAACCATGTTTTAAACTGGTTCCATTTATCACTCAAATATTCTTTCTGAATGTACTTTCTTCCCAGTGAACCTGGACTAAAATCTATTTGGTGTACATTCATCATTAAGTTTTATTAGGGTCAAAATCCATTTCGAATACAGAAGGAATATCCTTATCAGAAATATTAGAAGAATTATCATTAGCTTGAACAATATTTGTTCGAGGATCAATTTTTATTTTATTAACAAGTTTATTATTTTGATTAGCAGATATAATAGAAGGTACGGTATGTAAAGAAGCAGTACGATTACGAGCTGGACCATACAAAGGTTCAATTGGGGAAATATGATGAATAGCAGACAATCTTCTATCAGAAAATGAATGTCTACTATAAGGAACTTTTTTATCATCAAACTGAATGCAAATCCTACCATCAGAATTTTGTGTAATATGAGAATACTCAGAATTAGTGACAACATTTGTTATCTATCTTGGGGATATAACAGAATCCAGAGTCCAAGTTGTAGGAAAATTAATATTTTCCCATTTTATAGGTTTTCTAGTTGTGACTTTAGATTTAACAAAATTAGTTTATACTAAAATAGTCTGATCTGATTTATCATATAGCTTATATCTAGGGTTTAACGTAGATAGAAATTTAAAATAAATTCTATATGATAAATAATTAATTCAGATCCAGGTGCATAATTATAACTATGCGTTTCAATATTTAAAGTTTAAGCATCAAGAATATTTGCATTAGTTAAAGATAATTACAAATTAGGCTAAGTATTAAAATATACAAGGCCATATGCGACAGTGGACTCAATCGAACCCATCAAAGATTGTCTAAAATTTAAATTTCTAGCATCACGAAGAGCAGCTAAAAAACTCTCAGGTAATCCTTCAAGAGTTAGAGGTTTAAAAGTAATTTGAACCATGTCAATATGCAAGAAATTATACTGTATTTTGTATAACTCAATATCTCATTTATTTAATAAACGAATAGTCTGTTCAAACGAATTTAATGCCAAAGATTGCTCAATAGTTTTTATTAACTGTTTATGAGATAGTTTATCAAACCAACCATAATCATAAATGGTTTTAATATCAATTTTGGAATAGTCCATTTGATTAACAAATCAAGGTTTTGAGGTATATTTACCTCTTCCAATCTAGTACTTTTAGTACTCACTTCTCCTAGATCAATGTAAAAAAGAACATATCTATGTCGTATACTTAATATCAATCTGATATCTACCATGAAAGTTTCTAGGCTCTGATACCAATTACCGGATCTCTGAAGACTGTCGTTAATCTGAGCGGTCACCTTCAATCTAGTTTAGCATCCGAATTCAATGAATAAATCCAAATCGAAATATATACAAATTTCTATATAGTTTGATGATTGTATGGAATGATCTATCCTTTTACCCAAGCAAGGAGCCTGCCAAGATTTAATACGTATTTTTATTGAACCCATGTGTCTAGCAGTTCTAACCGGGTATATGCGACTTTTTCTCCTTAACGGGCTTAGAACCACGGCAAGCTAGACGAAGTCACAAAGACAAAGTCAATAAAAATAATATCGAATCTAACTGTACCACCATCTTAGAACCAAATCAAGAAACCATATATAAATTTATTTATATTTTGATAAATTCTAGATCTTTCATAGCAGTTATAAAAGAGAAGTTAGTTATCCGACATAGATATGACTCTTTTAGCTGGACATAGTCGCGGCTTAGATCGGAGAAATATTAAAAGATGAAAACAGAAAGAAAATAATAATACCTTATAAAGATGGCCGACTACAAGGCCTATGAGCAAACTATACAAGATTTATTAACCTCCGGCCAATATCCGGTTAACTGGAAACTTTACAAACTGAGAGTGATTTACAGTTGGAGAGAGAAAATAGAGAGAGGGGTTCTAAAAACTTCCGCCTAACAAATTGAAAAACAGATGATATAAAGACTAAATATTTTTGAACTAATAATAATTATGATTAAAAGTACTAATTTATTTATTAAAACTTGAATTAAAACTGACATGTATTTTATTTTATAAATTTTATTATTCTCTAAAATAAACTTACACTAAAATGTGACTTAATTTTTATTTTTTATTTTTTATATTTTTTTTTTGCAATTTTCAAATATTTTATAATAAAATTCAAAATATTTAATTTAGATTTAAAATATATTTAAGCTCAAAAATAGTGTAAAACTTTCAATTCGGTCAAAAATTACGTGTCTACAGTTTGCCCCTTTTTGATTGCAAACACAAAGAGTTTTCAGACAAAGAAATAGACATTGTGACAAGTTTTTACCAGACTCTTATATGAAAGAAAAATTTGCAACCGAGTCCTTGTTTTGGACATCCTACATATCCTGGGTTATAAGGGAATCATGTCACATGTAGTTCAAGGAGATGAGGTGATGAATTGGAAGTTAAGTGACGTTCCATCGAGGCTCCAGATCGCGGCTCTTATCCTTACATAAAAAAAATAAAAGCAAATAGTCAACAGGAAATAAAAGTACAAGCTCTTATTTATGCAATTTCTCTTTAGTCTTCACTTGAGTCTTCAATTTGAGATATCACCTTGATTTTGGTGAGTATCTTAAATGGATTCGATGCTTAATTTGCCACTTAGAGGGAGTTTTTGGAACTCTTCAAAACGACAATTGGAAAAAGTTCTTGAATCCCTACTTGTTTTGTTAATCAGTAGTTGAATAGAAGTAAGTCTCAGGAGGTCAGGTTGCTACATGAAATTAAGAAGCTGATTCTCGCTATCATGGAGATTGATCATTCTGAAAAGAGTTGAAACTTTGTTCTTGAGTTTTCAAATCCATGTTTCGCTTGAAGAAACCTGAAAACCATTACAAATAAAAGAAATAAACAAAAAAATTTGCCCCAATTTTCACTAGAAAAATTTTGTGAGTTATTAGCCAATGTGAATTTAAAAACAATATAAACTCAGATTAGGAAGTGCTTATCCTAGGAAAAAAAGAAAAATTATCTCAGACTAGGAAGTGTTTATCCTAGGAGAAAGTAACCAGATCCCATTATGTAGGAGAGTCCTGCTAAACTAGATCCCATAATGTAGAAGGGTCCTGCTAATCTAAGTCCTATTATGAGGAGGGTCCTACCAGTCTGAATCCCATTATGAGGAGGGTCCTGCTAATCTAAATCCCATTATGTAGGAGAGTCTTAGACTAGGAAGTATTTATCCTAGGAGAAAGTAACCAAATCCCATTATGTAGGAGGGTCATGCTAAACTAGATCCCATTATGTAGGACGGTCCTGCTAAACTAAATTCTATTATGTCGGAGGGTGCTGCTAATGTAAATCCCATTATGTAGGAAGGTCCTACTAATCCCATTATGATGAGGGTCCTGCTAGTCTAAATCTCATTATATAGGAGGGTCGTGCTAATCCCATTATGTAGTAGGGTCCTTGATGTAATTCTCACAAGAAGAACTACAATCTAATGCGGAAATCAAAGACCAAAAGTAAAGATAAATAGATAGACATTAAAAGAGGAAACAAAAAGCAACCAAAGGGTATATTAAACCCAATGACCTCGATTCGTTGATCCTACAATAAGCACCTAACTTTTACCATGACCTCAAGGGAAGCGATATCTCAAGCAACCAACGTTTTTAACAAAAGGCAACACAAGCTTAACCAAGCTCTCAACACTCAAACATAAGTTTTCAGTTTTTAACATCAAAATAATCTAAGTCTAAAAAGGAAACCTAACCAGCTATTTATAGAGTTTAGGATAAAAGGCCCAAAAATGACCCGAAAGACAAAAGGGCGAGCCAAGTCGGGCTCACCTAGTCACTTGGCGATGCGCCGACCTGGTCGGTGAGCTTCTCTGCCATTGTTCAGTCCCTAGACAAGTTTTGTAACATTAGGCGATGTGCCAAGTGGAGCCTGCTCGCCGAAAGGGACTTCTTGAGCAATTTTCAAGGCATGAAAGTCCTCGCTTGTCATCAATACCATCTCTAGCACCTCCATCTTCATGAATAGCCCTTGCATCTTTTGAAGGTCTTGAGCTTGGCTTCTAGTAAATGGCCTCAATGTAATCCATTTTATATCATTCTCTTCTTCTTGAAAAGAATTTGTTCTCAAATTGGATGGATCATTATCTATCGCAGTTGGAAAAGGTGACAGGTCGCACATATTGAAAGTGTTATGCACTTGGTATTCCAGAGGAAGGGCAACCTTGTAGGCATTGTGATTGAGTCGCTCCAACACTGGAAATGGTCCATCACCCCTCGTCATCATCTTTGTCTTGCGATGGGTGGTAAATCGCTCCTTGCGAAAATGTACCCACACCAAGTCACCAGGTTCAAACACGATCCTCTTACGACCTTTGTTAGCCCTTTTGGATACATCTTGGTTCTTCTTCTCTAAGTGCAACCGCACCTTTTCATGAAGCTTCTTCATGGCTTCTGCTCGCTTACTCCCATCTAAGCTTAACACAACATCTTGAGAGAGAGGAGTGAGATTGGGAGTCTACCCCACAATTCTTTCCAAAAGTCACTAAGGAACTTAGGACCCCTATCACTTACAATGGTTTGAGGAATTCCATGCAATTTAACAACAAGCTCAACAAACAAAGATGCTACATTGGGAGCATCATCACATTTATGACATGGAATGAAATGAGCCATCTTTGAAAATCGATCAACAACAACAAAGATGCTATCTTTACCTCTTTTGGTCATTGGCAAACCATAAGCGAAGTCCATTGAAATATCAAGCCAAGACCATTGAGTGGTGGGGAGGGCATAGGGAAGGAGGCGCGACTTAGCACGTCGACATTCAACAATTGACCACAAATTCGAACAATATCTTTATGCATTTTAGGCTAATAAAATTGTTCCTCGAGAATTCCCTAATTTTGTTAATACCAAAATGACCCATTAAACCCCCATCGTGTACCTCCCTTACAAATAGTTCTCTCTAGGAGCTCATAGGCACACAAAGTCTCTTGCCTTTGAACAAGAAACCATCAAACTTGGAATAGGGAGTAGAAGGCCTATCCCTCGTCCATCTTTCCCTCTCCCATTCCTCACAATCTTTGAAGATTTCAGCAAACACGGGATCCTTGGGATATTGGCCTTCAAACATTCAAAGCCAATCAATTTAGAAGACAAAGTCTTTATCAAAACATGTTTTCTAGACAAGGCATCGGCCACCACATTTTCCTTTCCCTTTTTGAATTATATTACATAAGGGAAAGTTTCAAAAAATTCAATCCATTTGGCGTGCCTCTTGTTCAACTTTCCTTGGGCCCTAATATGCTTTAGGGACTCATGGTCAGTCCTAATGACAAATTCTTTGGGCCACAAGTAGTGTTGCCAATTACCCAAAGCCCTAATCAAGGCATACAACTCAAGGTCATAAATGGAATAATTCAAAGTAGCACCTTTTAGCTTTTCACTAAAATAAGCAATGGGCTATTGGTCTTGCATTAAGACGGCTTCGATGCCTACTTTACTAGCATCACATTCCCCTTCAAACGTTTTATCAAAATCAAGTATTTGCAATAAAGGAGCGGAACTAAGCATTGGATTTTAAAGACTCAAAAGCCTTGGCTTGTTCCTCTCCGCACTTAAAAGGTTTATAGTTTCGGATTACCTCTGTCAATGGGGCTGCAATGGCACTAAAACCTTTGACAAATCGCCTATAAAAACTGGCCAGCCCATGAAAGCTTCGAATATCACTAAGAATTCTTAATAACATCAATTTTAGACTCGTCAACTTCAACCCCTCTTGAACTCACAACAAAACCTAAGAAGGCAACCTCATTAACATAAAATGAACACTTATCAAGATTATCACAAAGTTGTTCCTTCCTAAGCAAATCAAACACACATCTCAAATGCTCAACATGATCATGCATAGTCTTGCTATAAATGAAGATATCATCAAAATAGACAGCCATAAATTTCCCTATAAAGGGTTTCATCACATGATTTATGAGACGCATAAAGGTACTAGGAGCATTAGTGAGACTAAATGGCATCACCAACCATTCATATAGACCAAACTTGGTCTTGAATGCGGTTTTCCATTCATCACCAGGGTTCATCCAGATTTGATGATAACCACTCCTAAGATCAATCTTTGAAAACACACAAGAGCCATTCAATTCATCAAGCATATCATCTAACCTAGGAATAGGATGACGTTACTTTACCATAATTTTGTTGATGGCTTGGCAATCGACACATATGTGCCATGTTCCATCTTTCTTTGGAACCAATAGGACCGGCACGACACATGGACTCATGCACTCCTTCACATAGCCTTTGTTAAGTAGTTCCTCAACTAGCCTTTGTAGCTCCTTGGTGTCCTCCGGATTGCTTCGATAAGCCAGCTTGTTTGGCAATTGTGATCCTGGCACAAAATCAATTTGGTGCTCAATTCCCCGAAGAGGGGGCAATCCTCTTGGAAGCTCCTTTGGGAAGACATCCTCATATTCCTGTAAAAGAAAGGAAATAAAATTGGGAAGAGAATAATGAGATTGGTTAGTTTGTAGCACATGATCCCTATGTGTAATAAGGATCAAATAACTTCTGGATTCAATTTCCTCCCTTATCTCCTTGTAATTGGCCAACAACACTTGGCCCTTTCCTTTCAACTTCCTTCTTTCCTCCTCTTCTTGACTCTCGGCCTCTACATGTTCCTTTTCACACTTCGTCTTTTCCTTTGAATCACTCATCCTTTTATGTATATCATTGACTTGAGAGGGGGTCATAGGATGAAGAACATACTCATGATCATTCAACACAAGTGAATACTTGTTTGTTCTCCCAACGTGTTTGATTGAATGATCATGTTGCCAAGGCCTCGCGAGTAGCACATGACAAGCTTGCATTGGGACCACATCACATAGGACCTCATCTTGATATTTCCCAATCTTAAACTTGATCATCACTTGTCGATGCACCCTCAATTCTCCACACTCACTCAGCCATTGAAGTTTGTAAGGTGTAGCATGCTTAGTAGTAGGAAGCTTTAAGAATTCCACTAATGCAGTACTAGCAATATTTGCACAACTCCCGCTTTCAATGATTAAGGAACACAAATTATCCTTGATGAAACATTTGGAGTGAAATATATTCTCCCTTTGGCTTGGATCATCCAAGGACTTACTAATCATTGCTCGCCTCACCAGATATAGAGGAGCGACATTCTCTCCTTTTTGACACAAAGATCCGGTTCATCTTCCCCATCTTTGAACTCATCCTCTTTTTGAGGATCTTCTTCACCACTATATTCTTGCTCCCTTTCTTCACTAAGATATATTTCCCCTCCTTGAAGTAGAGCAATCAATCGATTGGGACATTTATGCATTATATGACCCCATCCCCTACATTTGTGACATTGAATACTTTTAGGGAACTTGGTTGGGTCAGTGATACCTTTGTCTCTATGCGGGTACCTTGGAGTGTTTCATTCGAAGGGCTTTTTCTCATAAGGCTTCTTAACATCCGAACCCTTATTCCAACCCGATGATGTTTGAGCTCCCCCTTTGTTCTTCCTCTAAGAATTGGAAGATGAAGTCTTATACTTAGCCACCTTCTCCTCCTTGAATTCTATCTCTATCTCATGGGCGGCTTCAAAAGCATCATTCAAAGTAGTAAACCTATGAAGGGTCATCTTAGAAGAAATCTCTTTGTTCAACTACCTTGAAGCGAATCACAGCATGCTCTTCAATTTCTCTATATTCCAACTTCATGACTATGTTTTGGAACTCGTCATGATAGGCTTCAACACTTTTGCTTCCTTGCCTCAAGTTATAAAATTTGGCAAGTAATCCTTGGTGGTATCTTTCTGGCACATAGTTGTCACACCACAACCCTAGGTAAGGCGGACAAGTACCATATGAACACATGATTTACAAGTGACCCATGATTAAAAAGTAAACTACTATGCATATAGATTTACTGAGGAGAAGGTTCAGATACAACACATATTGACTAGCTGGATCAATACATGTGACAAGTGAAACTATGAATACAGATGATAGCATTAAAATGTCTACAAAGCCTCTACTGGAATCCATGATTGTACCACTATGAAATACACATAATAAAGACTCGGCAAAGCCCCGAATCAACCTAGAGCTCACCAACAACCACTGAGTATCATGTGCTTCTATTGGGGAGATCTACTAGTTGAGTACCTGTACCTGTAACATAAAATGCAGCATCCCCAATAAGGGACGTCAGTACGAAAGAATGTACTGAATATGTAAGGCATAATACAACCACATGTAAAATGAGAGCTCAAGTGAAACCAAATAGCAATAGATAAGGATTAGAGACCACCTTTGCTTATACTTGTGGAATCGTGTATGTTACATTTTTTTCTTTACTTTTCTTAGCATTAAAATATTTATAAGACATATGATACAAATGACCAGCTGATCAACGGTAGAAGAGGATGACCCATTTTAGGTATTTTAACCCCTGGGATGCTGTCTTCATAATTCCACAAATTGGGATCGGCCCATGCTAGCATTTCACCCCTGAGCTGCCACCCTCTTATACCAATTGGGATCGGCCCATGCTAGCCTTTCTCCCAGAGCTGCCACCCTTCTATACCAATTGGGATCAACCAATGTTACGCATTTGCCCCTAGGCTTCCACCCATAATTATACAGATAGCTTCACTTAAATTCTTTATCTTTGAGATTGTTGTTTTGATGTTCATCACTCTTTCGAGATTGTTCTTTGGATAATCATAACTCTTTTGAGATTGTTCTTTTGATGATCATTATCTCTTTTGAGATTGCTATATTGGTTATCATAATCATTTTTGAGATTTGGAATTATGGATCAGTAGTAGAGGAGATATGAATATGGACTTACGGTAATAACAATGACATGGGAAGAAAATGAGACATGAACAGGTAATACTTAGGAGCATATGACTCAATTAAGTATTTTGACATCTCAAATTGAAGCACATATTAAGTGAAGACATTTAACCGTCATTCAATAGATTTGAATTCTATATTGTAGCCGGATACTCACTAACTAATATCAAATACAAGGTATACATGAAAGTGGAAACAATGGAGAACGTGGGCAGAATCAACATAAGGAGGGATACATATTCCAAGTAAGTACATATAAAATGTACAACAGAGCAAGTAGGGATCTTGTGAGGTAACATTATAGTCTAACATAATGGGAGTAATAACCAATAAAAGGAACATATGAACATGTGATAAAATGACATATATATAGATAATTGAAGCAAGTTGGCATGATATGGGCAGATTGTATATCCAACAACAAACATATGTACAATGAGTAATCTAGGATCATTTTGATTTATATAAGGGAAATACGTGCCAAGGGTACTTTGATGGTGAAACAAGTTTAAACCTTGCATGTTAATACTTGGTAGAGTAAGCACGTACATTTAGTAACAAACTCATATTAGGGTACTCACTTTAATGCTCTAGGGAGTAAGAACTGCAACTATGGGAGTAGCCTTACATACCTTGCTATACAATTCAAAAAGTATGACTTAAGCTCCTTCTCTTCAGATTACTAATCTACAATAAAATAAGTTGTAAGACTAGTATTAGTAGCTAATCAATCAATTTGAGCTACTTGATCTCACCAAAATAGTAACCAAGCAGTAAGCGTGCAATTTATCTAGTCAATGTTTTCTTTCTTTCCCTTTCCCTTAAATCGCGTCTATATATAGTAAAACCTTCGTATCAGGTCCTCCCCAAACCTCCCTGTAATATTTAAGTCCTTTAACGTCTCCATAACTTCCCCGCACATCCAGTAACGTCCCTTATCATAACATACATAAAACAATCCTTAAATATATTAATCTAACAGAAGAAATATGAATCATGGTTTCTGATCACTATCACTTGAAGAGTTCACATTACTGTTAAGGTGCTCAAACAAGCTCATGACTGAATTTAAAGAGGACTACCCTTCATGGCTGTCCCAACATGCACTAATCACCAGAACATCCTTCCCAATATTACACCATGTAAAGTAACAATTTCCAACTCACTAAAACATACCAAGTGCCCTAATTAACTCAAGCACAAGAGGGAGAAAATTGCAGTAGCTTACCTTGCTGGACTGAACTATCACCTGCTAAGACTTGGATTCTTCAAGGTAAAGGCTGTCCTCATTAACTTGTCTTAAATTATACCTTCCAATAGCTTAAACTCCCTAATATTCAAGAACCCTAATGGTATTTAATGGCTGTTGTATGAAGCGAAGAGAGAGAAGAGAGAAAGCTCTAGAAATAACATTTTTGGAAAAGTAAAAATGGTTGGAAAAACATTGGGCCTTTTTGGAGTTAAGAACATTGGGCCTTTTGCCACCTTTCTTGTAATTCTTTTGCAGCTAAACATGTTTCTTTAATTTAGGCCACACATTTAAGTAGGTGATACACCTACTTTTCCATTCAAATTATTTCTTGTGGGATTTGATAGATTGGGCTTTGGCTATCCAATGTTCCCTTATCCTTCTATTCAACTTGGGCCAGATTAATGCAAGTAGGTCTAGTGTTCTTCGCCCAAAAACATGGTCAAAAGAGTCTTAGTAGGTGATGCACCTACTTGGTCGTTAGGGCTGGTCAATAAGTCAAAATAGGTAATGCACCTACTTGTCATCTACTAGATTAGTGAAGTCAAGCAAGCACCTCAATATTTTATTTCATATCTAGACCTTATTACCTTTAACTTAACTTAAAACTTATATGCATTATGTCACTTTAAACATTAGACTCAAATACCAACTTATGATATCAAGTTTAAATACTTCCATCGACTTCAACTTAATCGGTTCACATTAAAATCTACGGACAGTTCACTTTAAATGTATTCTATTGTCACTAGTTGCATCAAAAATCGAGTCCATAACTATACCACAAGGAAATTTTTAAGCGTAATAAATTGAACTAGTACACGTAGAATACGGGGTGTTACATCCTCCCCCTCTTATGATCATTCGTCCTCGAATGATGGGTGAAGCTGATAGTTTGGTTAACCTTGGAATTTCATTTGGAGATTTGCGAGAGTTCCCATTATAAATAGGACTATCCAAAATCCATAAACTAACCTAAAATACGTATATACAAGTCTAGCATGAAGCCTCAATAGATATGGTTCATAAAATAATAATATTACATATTAAACCCCTTTCTTGACCATGTAATTCACTGAATATACATAAGTAGAACTCATACAAATAAGGAATTTAATATACCTAAACACAAGACATGCAAATGACATATCAATTGAACAAATGCTAGTAGGATTCATGATCATATAAGGGGACCACATGATCTCAGATCCTTATGTTGATGTTTAGAATGAGGAGGGGTAATTAGGATCTCTACCATCTTCTATTCCCAAGTATCTTATGTTATATTCTATTCCTTCCACAATACTTCAATGGAGGTTACACATTTTGAGCTTAGCTTCCGGGCCTTAACAATCAAGAATAACTATAGTATCTCCCAATTTTTTCGTATATGGAATGAATACAAAATCATAGGCCTAACCTATCGGGGATCTACTTTCCCTTCTCTTTTATCTCATGACGCTTTTCAGAGGTGAGACTTATAAGAACGCATAGCTATTAATATAAAATCTAAAGTTTTATGCCGCACCTTTG
Organism: Solanum stenotomum; assembly: GCF_019186545.1. Classification (NCBI taxonomy): domain Eukaryota; kingdom Viridiplantae; phylum Streptophyta; class Magnoliopsida; order Solanales; family Solanaceae; genus Solanum; species Solanum stenotomum. The sequence goes on from NC_064284.1 coordinate 53,631,560, forward strand.
AATAAGGCATTATGCTAAGTTATTTATATATGGTTGTGTTAAATTTTACATATATGCCCAACCTTTTCTGGTCAAAATCTTCACTACATAATGATACAAGGAAATGTTTTCCCAAAATGTTCAAAACTCAAGTTAATAATCACAGAGGGGGATAGTGTACAAATAAATAAGTCACATATAGGTAGATTAGCACAAAAGGGAGCGCATAATATACGAGCATTAAGCCATAGAAATATATGGTGTACGCACGCAAATGGTTCATAGGGTAGCGTGTGAGCGAATGAACAATGAGGAATGTAGGAAATGGACTAGATGAGCTCATGATGCAAGAGTACTAAAGCTACAAAATAAATAATACGTAAGAAAGTAGACTATATGAAATATGAACTACGGAACACAAATCACATTGATCAAGTGCGTTATATTGCTTGGATTGGTGACCTAACATGTCAATAAGTACACTTATGAAATATGAACAAGTCAACACATGACACATGGCTAGAAAAGCTATAAGGCCTGTAATGTTTAAGCAAGTAGGCTACGAGGCATGTAATATACATAAAAATGGTTTATGATGCATATGACATGTAAAGAGGTGATATGCGAGTCATATAACCCATAGGCACTAATTTTTCCCATAGCATATGACCAATTAGTATGCAATACCCACACAATATGGACAAGTGACATGTGAAAAGTAACCAGTGCAATAATTAACATGTAAGGAAAAGGTCCTACAAAAACATATAACAATAAACAAGGGTGCTCTGAAGCGGATAACATTTACATGTAATTTTTCTATGACATTAGAAAACATGTGAGAAAGTGATACACAAAGGGAAAATGACATACAAATAGAGAAGTCACAAGTGGGATAGTTCTGCTCATATTCCTTACTCACCTAAACACATAAAATTGCTTTCCCCATATACTCTCTTCAATCTCCTAAGAATACTTATAGGTGTTCTGCTATTGGGAGTTGACTTCCGTCTAGGTCAATATAAATACTACAGTCAAGATAGAAAAAGAAAATCCTCAATAGTTCATCTTTTATAGTAGGAGGCCGAGGTCAACTTTGCCTTCATTACTAGCTTGTGTTATAACACGCTCAATGCCTGGTGCCCTTTGAAGGTCGAAATAGAAAATAAATAGTGAAGCTTGAACGCAACATAAAACATGAACTCTAATAACATGTAAATGTCAGTTACCTATAAATTTATTTCATGATTCATAAAATCTTAGAGTTATCCCCTTTGGGCTTAACTAGATAGGTCTGGCGATACTAATTGATTTTTTTTAAAACAAGTGAGGGTGTTCCGACTCCTTTTTCATGCAAGATAGCCAATAATAACAATAGCATATGATCAATTTTTCTTCTCCCTTAACTGGACTATGACTGATAAGTTCCTCAAGCTCCTAATGATGAGGTGCTTTGACAAATGTGGAAATAAGGTCGGCTCTCCAAATCTTGACTCAAGCTCTAACGGCCCAAGCCAACAGAGATGTTGGGCCCCATGTGAACCCTAATGTGAACACAATGGCTTCAAGGTTGAGAGACTTCACAAGAATGAGCCCTCCTATGTTCTTTGGTTCTAAATTGGGTGAATACCCTCAAGAGGTTGTGGAAGTGGTCTATAAGATAAGTGATGCTATGGGGGTGACTTCTGCAGAGAAAGCAGAACTAGCCGCTTACCAATTGAAGGATGTGTCCCAAGTGTGATATACTCAATGGAAGGGTAATAGGCTGGTTGAAGAGGATCCCATAGATTAGGAGGTGTTCCTGAAAACATTCCTTGATAGGTTCTTTCCTACAGAGAAGAGGGAAGAAAAGGTGGAGGAATTTATCAATCTTCGTCAATGAGGTATCAGTGTTCAAGAATATTCTCTAAAATTCACTAGGTTTTCCAAGTATACTCCGTCTTTGGTGGCGAATCCGAGGGATGAGATGAGTCGATTTGTGACGGGTCTGTCCGACTCGATTGAAGAAGAATGTTGTGCGGTAATGCTATATGATAATATGGACATCTCACATCTTATGGTGTATGATCAACAAGTCGAGGAGTCAAGACTTAGGAAGAAGACTAGGGAAGTGAAGAGATCAAGAACCGATGATGGGAATTCTTCCAAGGGTAAGTTTGAGGGTCAATGGCGACCAAGGTTCAAGAGAAGGTTTTCCAACCAAGGTCCTCTAGTTCTCCAAGGGTCAAAAATGATAAGGTGCCTAACCCTAAGCCTCAAGGAGGCAATAGTGATGAACTTTCTATGTCAAGGCCTACGTGTGCCAAATGTGGCAAGAAACATAATGGTAAGTTCTTTGTTGGCACGGATGGTTATTATAGTTGTGGGAAGAGTGGTCATTTGATGAGAGATTGTCCGATGCTTAAAACTAAAGGAAGAGAGGGCAAGCAAGTCCCTCCTAGCGGTTCAAACTCCGATGCTCCCAAGAAAAACCGCTTTTATGCTCTTCAATCCCAAGGTGACCAAGAGAGCTCCCCGAATGTGGTGACCGGTATGTTACAAGTCTTTTCTACTGATATATATGCTTTGTTAGATCCCGGTGCCACTTTCTCCTTTGTTACACCATTTGTGGCCATGAAATTTGAAATACTCCCCGAAGTGTTAATAATAATTGCGTAATCCTAGTAATAGCAATCCCTTCCTAGTGTATTACATGCAAAACGATAAGTTATGTATCTCTAAATCCTTGGTCCGACATCTAGAGAATTTCACCCCGCACCTTGGTCCGGCTACGTGTGTATAATTTACTAACCTTTACCATTACCTCATATTACACGTCACATCGATGTATGGCATCGTTTTCACCCTCGCACGAATCGACATTAATTCTATTAGATAGTATCACACTAAATCTATGTTGATAATTCTTTTCTTATTAACTACCTCCTTGGTCTGGCAAGTAACAACAAGGCAAGTTCTAACGTTGCACACCGTTAAAAAGAATTCTAGATGAAAGAATTATAATTGCATGCAAAACACTATACGGGAATTACTTAGTTACTATTCATACTTCGTTAATCACTCATGGTTCCCACAACCTTAGTTGTGGATTTAGGTACCCATATTAGCAAGAAAACAATTCATAATGTTTGAAGAATAAATCATGAACTAACGTAGTAGAGTAGAATAATCCCAGAATTTCAACTTGAATTTCAAAGTAAAAGATCACCAAAATGTTCTTAAGAAATTAAGAATTGCTAAAATTGCATGTTAATCTCCAAAGACAAAAACTTGAATAAAAGTAATGAAGTCTAACCCCCAAAATCGAGGTTTACATACCCTATTTATAGAAAACAAGTCCTAAATTAAAAGGGAAACAAAATAAGGAAAGTTTGTTCAGGCACATGTCTTCATTCCACGAGACTGACTTACGGATGGTCGATGGATCTACAGTCTGTGAGTCCCTTCCGTTAGCCTGGACTTAGAAATATTTTAGCTTCTCTGAAGCAAACGATGGAACTCCAGTACAGACCGTAGATCCCTCTTCGTAGCTCCATACTTAGAATTCTCCAAAAATCAGGTACTGGAACCCTTGCAGTCACATTCTATGGTTTAACAATACGGTTCGTAGATTGCTACGGACCGTCAATGGTCATCGTGGTTCCACACTTGGTCAGATTCCCTGATTCTCCTTCCATGCCTTGCCTTGCTGATCTACGATCACCATCTACGAAGTGTCAATGTACCTATAGTCCGTATATCACCTCCGTAGATACCCTTTTATGCATTCTGTCTCTTTACTTTCGCGCTAAAACATCCTTCCTGAAAAACATGATAAAACACATAAAAACCAATACAAAAAGGCCCTAAACATACACAACTCTTGAGGGAATGTGTTATTGATTTCAAGGGTAATTGGGATGCCTATCTACCATTGATAGAGTTTTCCTACAATAATAGTTTCCACTCAAGTATTGCCATGGCTCCTTTTGAAGCATTGTATGGTATGAGATGTAGGTCTCCAGTTGGTTTTTCTAAAGTAGGTGAAATTTCTCTAATTGGTCCTGAACTAGTTTATGAGGCCATTGAGAAAGTGCGACTCATTAGAGAGAGGTTGAAGACGGGCCAAAGTCGGCCAAAGTCATATGTCGATGTTAGAAGAAGGGACTTAGAATTTGAAATTGGTGACTGGGTCTACTTGAAAATCTCACCTATGAAGGGTGTGATGAGGTTCGGCAAAAAGGGGAAGCTTAGTCCCCTGTATGTGGGCTTATACCAAATCTTAAAACGTGTTGGAAAAGTTTGCATATGAGTTAGACTTACCGAATGAGTTGGCTCCGGTTCACTTGGTCTTTCATGTTTCCATGCTTAAGAAGTGCATTGGAATCCGGTATCCATTATTCCTAGAAAGGGTTTAGGAGTTGATGAGAGTCTATCCTATGAGGAAGTTCCGGTAGAAATCTTGGACTGGCAAGTGAAAAAATTGAGAAACAAGAAAGTAGCTTCCGTAAAGGTTTTATGGAGGAATCATTTAGTTGATGGTGCCACACGGGAGGCCGAGGCCGGTATGAAGTCTCGCTATCCTCATCTTTTCCTTCTACTACTATTCTAGCTTGAGGTAAGTAGTTCCTCTTGAGTTTTAGTGTTTTGGGACTCATGTGTATTGTATGAATTTTTCCATGATTTCCTTATGTTATGCATGTTCTTGATGAAATTCATGTTTAGTAAGAAAATGAGTTTTATGATTTATAAGTCCCTCATGTTTATTGTGCATTTTAGTATGATGATGACATATTTGAATTCATGAGGTGATTTGATGAAATGATTTGTTGTGCTTGTGATGAAATAACATATTGGCTCCATGTTGTTGTGTTGAGCTTGCTTTTAGTTGGAAAAGGTAGTTCCTCCTATGAACATAAGTAATGTTGAATTTCATGCATATTGGGTTGGTAGATGTAGTACCTACTTCCTTGTATTGCATTGACCATGTCTTGAGATGGAGTTGAAGTTTCTTCCTTTTGCATAGTGCATGATTTGAATGGTGCATTTGTAAATTTTGCATATTTTTATGTTTCATGCAAGATGGCCTGCTAGTCTTGAGTTTCTAAATTAATTTAGTGTCTAGATCATCATTCGAGGATGCATGTTCTCAAGGGGAAGATAATGTAACACTCTGGAAAGCTAATAAAATAAGCTAGAGCCTAATGTGTAAACTAGTAGCTTAAATGGGTTTTAACGTAAATGTTAGAGTCGTAAAATTACCTATGTTAATTAGAATAAGTGTTTTTGGGCTTAAACATCAAGGCATGATTCCCCCCCCCCCCCTAAGGACCAACCAAGGGTCCTTGAGGAAGGTCTTGAGACAGCCCAAAAAGTTGTCAACAAGGCAACCTACCCACGAAATGGGCACCCACGAGCCATGGGTGGACCCATGCCCTATAGGTGGGGGTCGTGGGTCAAGGCTGGACCTCCCCTTGCCTTGCCAAAATCTCTGTCTGATCTACGAACATGCAATACGATTCATGGACCCGCCCACATTCCGTGGGTGAGGTCTCGTGAATGAGGGCTAGGGTTGGCCAAGATGAGGAGCTACAGACCCCAACCCACGAGTGTCCAGTACGGTTCGTGGGTCCATCCATGCCCCGTGGGTGGGGGTCGTGGACGGGGGCCTGCAATGCTGCCTCAATCTCGGCGAAAGGTGAAACAACTTAAGTAATTCCAAAAGTTATTATTTTAGTGTAGGGTCATTTTAATAGACTTATATAAGTACTTCTAAGTCATTAACCACCCCTTTACACTTCATAACTCACAAGACTAAAATTATAACCAACCCCCCTCTCCAATATTTCTCTCTCTAAAACATCCATTGAAGAAGAAGAAGAAATCAAGGTTTAGGGCTCAATAAATCATCTTTTCCACTCAATTTCGTGAGGAAATTTCATAAGGTATGGTGGATTTTAATCTATGGGTAGCCTTCACCCATAAATTCCCTTCAAAACTTGAATTCAAAGCTTCCAATTTCCCCCAAAAGCTAGGGCTTCACTATAAGTCATGGCTTCTCTTTTAAAATGTTTCTAATATTTTATTTATGATGTATTATTGATGATTCCATAAATTGGACTTATTTGGGGCTTTATTTTAATAGAAATAGTGTCCTCGATAACTTGTTTTATCTCAATACCTGATTAAAATGCTTAAGTTTTAAGTATTTGAAGCTTTACTGGAAGCATGGACACTTAGGCGCAAAATGGAGCAAAAAGGGCTGAAAAGAACAAGAAATGAAAGTCTGCGGATCACCGAGTCAACCTTGGCGAAGCGCCGAATTGATATGCACCGCCCTATGTTCCAGTACGTGAAGCCTTGAAGCAGTCGGCGAGTCGCCAATTAGTTTCGCGAAGCTGTACTGTACCGCCCAATGATCTAGAATATGAGGATGTTGAAGGCAAGACACTGAAGGCAATTTGCTGATTAAAGGGCGGATCACCGAGTCCATCGGCGATCTCGACTAATGTCTCCGAACGATCCTCCGCCGCATTATCTGTGAAAACTATAAATACTAGTTAGAGTTGTAGTCTTAAAAAAGGAACAATTTTAGAGTAAAAATTATTATTAGTCTATTGTAGTTTTCTATATTTTTCTCTCAAGTTTAGAGAGGGTTTTGTGGAGACTTGAAGAAAGGAGTTCATCCTTTCCAAGTTGGAAGTGGGTCTTCTTTATTCTTCTTCCGTTGCTTAATGGTTTAATTTCTTATACCCAGCTGATTTGTTTATCATGTTAGGTATAATTACTTATTTCTTGATGTGTGGCTAAAAACCCCATTCTTGGGGTGTGATTTAGCAAATATGGGTTGATATTCTTGTTGGGTCTTGCTTGCTGATAGGTTAGATGTAGTTTAATGGTGATTTCACCTAGTGGTTGTGGTTTAATCTAAAGGGTTTGTAGTTACAAATACAAAGCCACCGATGTGTTTTCGGCTTGCCCAAAAGAGAAGCGCGAAACCAAAACCACTAGACTGATGGCCTAAGGAGTGGGTCGACATGAGGTTCAGCCTGAGAGGGTGAGCCCTAGTCCCATATCCTAACACTCAGCTCGAGAGAATGAGTGGGGTAAGGCGTAGGCTGGTCTTCATGTGGCAAATGGGTGTCCGAGAGAAACGCATTTGAAACGGGGTAAGTTACCCAAGAGGGAACTTATTTCCATTTAAAGCTTAGCCTAGTCACTATTGTCTTGCAAATTTCCTAATGAAAACATGTACCCAACGATTTATCTCAACTTGATTGCGGTCACATCCCAAGAACATTCCCCATACTTGATTTTCTTGTTTATTTTGATGCTTTATCACTTGTTACAAAAACCTCTTTTGATATTTGACACTTCTGTGTCACCCCCTTTAATTTACAATGTATTTTATCATAAATGTTTTTAGCTACGACTAATTCAAATGAAATTCTAATTGGCTATTGATTCTCAAAACCGCTCCCTTGGGAAATGACCCCAACCCTTGGTTGGGTTACTATATTATCGACGATCATAGACACTCATACCATATGATAGTGTCATTGGTCACTATAAGCATCAAAATGGTGCCGCTACCGAGGAGTGGTGTTATTTCAAATTTTTTTAGCTTCATAGAATTTTTGTTCTCATTCGTAGTTTACTAACTCAATTTTTAGCTTTGCTTTGCTTGTTTGTGTTGAAAACATAAATTATGAGTGAGAATGTGGGAGATGGTTGCCATGCAAACAACCCAGTGAATATTGACTTGCACTGAGATGACATTGATGACGTTAGTAGTGTTAATGATCCCGCTCCATTGAGTGAGATAAGTGCAATTCGCTTGCCGTAGGGTGGCGGAAACGGAAATTTTGAAGTCACTAGCACAACACTCCATCTCATACATTCAAGGGGCCTATACGAAGGATTGGATCATGACGACTCACATGAACATATCCAAAGCTTCTTGGACGTATGTGCTCCGTTGTCATTTAAAAATTGGTCGCCAGAAGCCTTGGGCTTCACTTATTCCCATTGTCACTGACAGGAGCAGCCACTACGTAGTTGTCTGAGCTTCCCAAAAGTTTTATCACATCATGGAAAGAATTAGTCACAACTTTCCACAATAGATTCTTTCCCCCATCAAAAATGATGAAGTTGAGGGACGACATTCAGAATTTTAAACAAAAAGAGAGTGAACCAATTCATGAGTCATGGATTAGATATAAAAGGTCTATGCAAAAATGCCCAACACATGGGCTGCCATGTGAGTTGCTACTCCAATATTTTTACCGAAGTCTTAATTCAGTCAACAAAGGGATAGCTGATCAATTGGTTCAAGGCGGCATAATGCTACAGCCCTTTGAGGTGGCCTCATTTCTCCTAGATGGTATGGAGATAATAAATCAAGCTAGGTACACCAAATAAGATCGAGTTTCCCCTCTGTGTTTCAGGCAAACGCAAGATCAACTCGATAAAGAAAAAGAGAGGGATGAAAACATCAAAAAGATGTTGTCTCAGATGGAATATATTCAAGAGCACATGAAAAGAAACTGTGAAGTGTTTCGCACAGAAGGGGTTCTTTTTCCAATAACTTGAAATCGGGAGGGAATCAAGGTTGGAACCATAGAAGGAATGAGGAGGGTTTCCACCCGCACTATTAATCGCGGCTTGGAAATTAAGGTTGGAACCACCCTAGAGGTGAAGGACCTAGGTGATATTTCCAAGAATGGACTGAGCATAACGATCATGAAGAATACCAAACTCAATTGAGTGATACCCTGACATCAAGGGGGAGTCACAGCAACCCTAGGGTGAATGATCTACTGACACTAATTCTTGAGAAAGTTGAAGGCTCTAATGAATTGCTAAAAGGAATGAGAGATGATTTTTATTCGCTAAATAGTAAAGTGAACTTTCATGCTAATGTAATCAAGATATTGGAAGGTCAATTGAATCTCCTATCAGCCCAACTAACAACCAAGATGCCAAAGGAAAATGAGAAAGGAGAGCTAGCTGTAATTACCCGTAGCGGGAAGGCAGCGATAGGGAATGAAGGAGAAGAACATGAGGAAAATCAGGGTAGAGAAGAAGCAAGAAAGCACAAGAAGGAATGAATCAGCACAATGAAACTACAAAAATAATACAACCCTTACCCAAAATACCTCCACCTTTTCCCCAGCGTTTGAAAAAGAAGAATGAAGATGAGAAGTTTAAAAAATTTTGGTATGTGTTCAAGAAGTTGTCCATCAACCTCCCTTTGGTGGAAGCATTGCTGGAGATACAAGGGTATGCTAAATTCATGAAAGAGCTAGTCACCAAGAAGAGGATCTTGGATTATGAAACGATTGAAGTTCCTCATAGTTGCAGTGTGATCATGACAATTGAGTTAATCACTAAAAGAAAAGACCCAGGTGCTTTCACCATCCCGTGTACTATTGTAATGCTCCAATTTGCCAAGGATTTATGTGACCTAGGAGCAAGCATCAACCTGATGCCATACGCCATTTACAAGCAACTTGGATTGGGAGAACCAAAGGCAACTACAATGAGACTTCTCATGAAAGATCGATCGATCAAGCATCCTATTGGAATCCTCTATGATATCTTTGTCAAAGTAGATAGGTTCATATTTCCAATTGACTTTGTGATTTTAGACTGTGACATTGATGTTGAGGTCCCCATTATTTTGGAAAGTCCATTCTTAGCAACCGGCAGAGCATTAGTGGATGTTGAAAGCGGCAAGTTGAAATTCCGTGTGAATGATGATGAGGTAACTTTCAACATATGCAAATCTATGCTAGGAGAATGACTACTCAGCGTGTCGCCGAGTAGCTCGGCAAAGCACGATTAATGTCGCCGAATGGGCGTGAACTGGACGGTTTTTCAATACAAAGGTTTAAAAGTTTCAAATTCATTCACTTTACCTCACTTTTTATCTTCCCAAATTCACACCCGCACTCTAGTTTCTATATTTCCTGCATTTTTAGAGTATTTTAGTCATTAATTGGTGCTCGGATTGTGGATTACTTTGTCGCCTAGCAATTCTATCTTCATTAATCAGCATCAAATGTGGGTTTTTCGAACCCCGATATTATTTTATCAAAATTGTACTCATTTGCAATAATCTAATTGTGTTGTCATGTGCTAGGCTTCTCTGATAGAATTTGTAACAACCCAAAAATCGTAGATTGAACTAGAGGCTAAACGTAATGTCAAGAAGGTTTGAAATAAAATTCCCCTATGTTAGTAGACCATCTAGGTGTCCTATGGGGGGGGGGGTTTATGAGTCAAGGCCTAAGGGAGGAGTGCCAAGCAAAAAGGGGCAAGCCAAGGCAAAAGGCCAAGGCTTCCCCAAACTTGGAGCTATTGCCTCAAGCTCCACGGCCATCACCACTACTCGTGGTCATGACCAAGGGGAAGTGGTGATGGCCGTGGAGCTTGAGGCAGTAGCTCCAAGTTTGGGGCAGCCACTACTCGTGGTCATGACCACGGGGAAGTGAGAGGCTCCGTGGAGTTTCCTTGCCCAAGGGAGAAGGACCTCCAAGCGTCCTAGACACTGCCTCACCCTTCAAGAGAGGGACCACGAGTCGTGGTCCACTTCACAACTCGAAAAGGTGGGCGTGGAGTCCCCTTAGAGTTTTGGAAGTTGGGGGCGTTTGGAGTATCTACTGCCCAAGACACCACGGGCACCACTACGGGCCGTGGTGCACTTGACGAGGGAGGGGAGGTGGTGGCTTGTGAAAGTCGCTTGGCACCAAGGCTTGAAGGCCTTGCCTCCACAAGGCCAAGTCATGACCAAGGCCATCACCACGGACCGTGGTCCTCACCACGGATCGTGGGAGGCACTGTGGTCTTGTCTTGGCCAAGGGTTAGCTTGTGCACGATAGAGGGGCTACTGCCTCCAACACCACGGTCTTTGGTTTACTTTCACGACCCAAGAAGTGATGGCCGTGGTCCCTGATAAGGACTATTTAAATGAGGAGTTTTGAGACTTTTCCTTTTATGTCCAAATTAAGTGGGGGTGTTTTGGGTATTTTAGGGGTTAAATATATATTGGTTTTTAAGTCTAAATTCATTAGTTTTGGTCATTATTCACAACCCCCAATTGAAATCAAAGCTCTCCTACTTCTCTCTAAACTCTCTCTCTAAAACTAAAGAAGAAGAAGACATTGGAACTAGGGTTTCAAGGTTCTTCCCCAAATTTCTAAGAGTTTCTCCATTTATTCTCAAGGGATCAACTAAGGTATGGTGGCTCTTCACTTTTGGGATCTTTTCCTCAAGAGGCCCTCTCAAAATTGGATTTCAAAGTTCCCCAAATTCTAGTTTTCTCTCAATTTCGTGGGTCACTTTGCAAATGTGTTTTCTTTGACTTACAGTGATTAATTAAGGTTGTATATTATGGTTTATAAGTGAATTAATGTAGTGTTGTTGGTTTTTGAACAAATCCCCACACGACCCATGAATTTTCCCTTCTTTCTCACTTTAAACCCTAGTATGACTTTAATGGTGAATGAAGGATGAGAATCTAATATGTAATTGTGGAATTCATTATTGTATTATGATGTTTCTCTATATGATGAATGATTACCAATGTATTAGGGTTGAATCTTGATGGGATCCTTGAAGGCTATGAATGAAGGTTGTCAAATTGATGAATGTTCATATATTGAATTGTTAATCCACTTATGGTGGAGGTGCTACTTGATTATGAATTAGAGTGATTAAGTTACCTTTCCTCTTCCCTACAACCCCAAAGTGTTGACAAGTATGCTATGATACGAACATGAATGTTAAGCTATGATTATGGTAGTGCTGGTATGATGAATAGAAGGTAAATCTCATGAACACTATATGACTATGCTATGAATGAACATTATTATATTTTGAGGGTTTTATGATGAAATGTTATTCTCATCTTAGAACTTATGAGCTATATGAAGAATGATGGGTTGAATTCCTAATACATTCCTTATTGAATTAATGTGTAAGTAAAGGCCTAATACTACATTAAACGGGATATGAGCATAGCACCGAGTGAACATGAATATGAGATGGAAGCTTTTACGTTTAGCAAGTACGGCTTCCCATATGGGTTCCTTCTATGTTTATCAAGTCCGGGTTCCCAATATAGATGTTTTCTCATGAGATGCTATTATGTTAGTTCTACCGTGGCATGTAGAACATTATCTTACGGTGTGGGAGTAGAACACCGAATTCCATGTAAGCTCTGATGGTCTATGTCGGTTAGTGCTAATATCCCTATGTTTTAAGAAGATGATCTAAGGTGTGAACATGCCTTATTCAAATGACTTATGAACTCTAACTAGGACTACTTGAGGGATACTACTTAGTATAGGTGAGGGTATGGGACTTTACCTGATAACAGCAAGGTTAAGGGAGATCACAAATAGAGAATTGAATATTAGAATGCGGAAGCACAAAGAAAAAAAACAAGAAAACTAACTAAAGATATGGGAAATTCAAAGGAAAGATCCACGAATTTCCAAGGATTAGATGTTCTAAGGCCTTGAAAAGATCCAAGTAACAACGTATAGATTTATGGAAGAAATCTAACGCCTTTACTTGAGAAAACGAATCAAAATGATAGATTCGAATCTTGACCGCTTTATGAGTAACTAAAGACAATAATTAGTATGTAGAAACTAATCACATTCTAAAGAATACAAAAATGAAACTAAAGATATCACAAGAAGAAGTTACTTTATACCTTAAACTATGAAACTAGTAAAGGTTTAAAGATAAATTCTCAAAGAACAAGTCACAAAGGTTCAAAGAACTCTCTCAAATATTATTAATATCAATCTAAATTATCTTTAATGAATGAAAAGGACTCCTATATATAGGAGAAGGGGAAAAAACGTCCAAGGAACCCTAGAAAGACAATTACAAGGAATCCTACTCTAGAAAGTAAATAAAGTAACCTAACTAGGAACAAATTTAGTACTTCTAGAAAAGCATTAAATGGTACTTAGGAGATCATAAATAGACTAACAAAAATATTAATAACCTATATATAAATAAATAAATAAGGTAAATCCCAACTAGGAAAAGAATCTTGACAATCTTGGAAAGTTTGACTAGTCTTCTCTCAAAACTTGGGCAGAAAGCAACTCTTGTTGTGGCTGATTCTTGGACTCTTCTTGACCTTATTTGCACAAAATTGGACCTTAAAACTCCTCATCTTGGGCTTGAATTTGGGCCACCAAATAATTGTAGCATTTGGACAATTCCTCTCCCTTGGGCTTGAGCTCTTCTTCCCCAATAAGAAACCTTTGGATCAGCGATTGAAGCCCATTGAGCTTATCATTGAACTCCTTGGTTTGAGATCTTGTTATGGGCCTCCTTGGAGTTTCTAAAGCGTCATCCTTGTCCTTCAATGGAGTAGAGCTTCCTTGGATGCTATCATTCCCCTCTTCTTGAAGAGAATTCGTCCTCGAATTCAAATCTGCATCAAAATGGGAAAGATCAGAAACATTAAAAGTAGCACTAACTTGGAACTCACCAGGAAGATCAAGTTTATAAGCATTGTCTCCAATCCTTTCAAGGACTTTGTATGGCCCACTTCCTCTAGGATCTAGTTTGGTCTTTCTTTTGGAAGGAAATCTTTCCTTTCGCATATGCACCCAAACCAAGTCACCAGGTTTAAAAACAACATATTTTCTGCCCTTATTCCTTCGCAATGCAACTTCCTTGTTCTTCTTTTCAATTGCAAGCCTTGTTTGTTCATGAATTTTCTTCATCATATCAGCCTTCTTCTTACCATCAAGATTAGCAAAATCATTAGTAGGCAAAGGCAATAAATCAAGGGGGGTAAGGGGGTTGAATCCATATACAACTTCAAAAGGAGTCTTACCAGTAGAAGAATGGAAGGTCCTATTATAAGCAAATTCTACAATAGGTAAGTAATCTTCCCAAGAAGTCAACTTTCCTTTCAAAACAGCCCTCAACATGTTCCCTAAAGTTCTATTAACCACTTCCGTTTGCCCGTCCGTTTGTGGGTGACAAGATGTAGAAAATAGCAATTTAGTTCCCAACTTTCCCCAAAGAATTCTCCAAAAGTGACTTAAGAACTTGGCATCCCTATCACTAACAATAGTTCTAGGTATTCCATGCAATTTAACCACTTCCTTTACAAACAAGTCAGCCACATGAGATGCATCATTAGTCTTTTTACATGGGATAAAACGAGCCATTTTAGAAAATCTATCTACTACCACAAATATACTATCCTTACCATACTTAGTCCTTGGCAGCCCCAATATGAAATCCATAGAAATATCAATCCAAGGGGAATTAGAAACAGGTAAAGGAGTATAAAGACCATGCGGCAATGTTCTAGACTTAGCCTGTTTACATTCAAGACAATAAGAACACACTTTTTCAACATCCTTTCTCATGCTAGGCCAATAAAAATGTTCAGAAAGTATTTCCAGTGTTTTGGGTACACCAAAATGTCCCATTAGCCCTCCACAATGTGCTTCCCTAACAAATAGTTCACGCAACGAGCAGTTAGGAACACATAATTTATTTTCCTTGAATAGAAATTCATCTTGAAGATTAAATTTCTCAAAAGGACCTAACTTACATTCAGCAAAAATCTCACCAAAATCAGAATCATTAGCATAGAGGAACTTGATTTGGTCAAAACCCAATAACTTTGAAGTAAGAGTAGAGATCAAAACATACCTTCTTGAGAGTGCATCAGCAACCACATTCTCCTTTCCTTGTTTGTAAGCAATTACATAAGGAAAAGTTTCAATAAACTCTACCCATTTAGCATGCCTACGACTAAGTTTACCTTGGCTCTTCAAGTATTTTAATGACTCATGATCAGTCTTGACCACAAATTCTCGAGGCCACAAGTAGTGCTGCCATGTAGCTAACGCCCTTACCAAGGCATATAGCTCCTTATCATAAGTTGAGTAGTTCAATGTTGCTCCACTTAGCTTTTCACTAAAGTAGGCAATTGGCTTGGAGTCTTGCATCAAAACTGCACCTATGCCCTTACCAGAGGCATCACACTCAACTTCAAAAGACTTAGAAAAATCAGGCAATTGCAAAAGAGGAGCAGAACACAATTTATCCTTCAGCAAGTTAAATGCATCATCTTGTTCCTTTCCCCATGTAAAAACCTTATCTTTTTTAATAACTTCAGTTAAAGGAGCAGCAATGGTGCTAAAGTCTCGCACAAACCTCCTATAAAAACTAGCAAGTCCATGAAAACTCCTAACTTCAGTTACACTATTAGGTTTAGGCCATTCTTTTATTGCCTTGATTTTCTCATCATCTACTTCAACTCCCTTAGAACTGACCACAAAACCTAAGAAAACCACACGATCCACACAGAAAGTACACTTTTTGAGATTAGCAAATAAGCGCTGATTTCTAAGAACTTCAAAAACTTGTTTTAAGTGCTCTAGGTGTTCATCCAGATTTTGAGAAAAGATCAAGATGTCATCAAAATACACCACAATAAATTTTCCATGGAAATCTTTAAAAACATGATTCATTAGTCTCATAAAAGTGCTTGGTGCATTAGTCAAGCCAAAGGGCATAACTAACCACTCATAAAGTCCATATTTGGTCTTAAAAGCAGTTTTCCATTCATCTCCAGGATTCATACGAATCTGATGGTAACCACTCTTTAGATCAATTTTAGAAAAGATTTTGGAACCATACAGTTGGTCCAACATGTCATCAAGACGAGGGATAGGATGGCGATACTTTACCGTTATCTTGTTGATGGCTCGACAATCTACACACATCCTCCATGTTCCATCCTTTTTGGGGACCAATAGGACTGGAACAGAGCATGGGCTCATACTCTCTCGAACAAATCCCTTTTCAAGCAATTCTTCAACTTGCCGTTGTAATTCTTTGGTCTCTTCAGGATTGCTCCTATAGGCAGGCCTATTAGGAAGTTGAGACCCAGGCACAAAGTCTATTTGGTGCTCAATCCCTCTCAAAGGTGGCAATCCCTTTGGAGTGTCATCAGGAAAAACATCTTCAAAATTCTGCAAAAGAGAAGAAACACTATTTGGCAAAGAAGGAGTTAGTTGTTCAAAATTAATCAATACTTCTTTGTAAGTAAGTAGTATTATGGGCAGTCCCTCTCTCCTAGCATTCAAACACTCTTTGGCTTTTATATAAAGGCTCTCATTTTTCTTTTCCTTAGCCTCTTTCCTCTCACCAAAACATTTTATTTTTTTACTCACACCCTCTTTTACCTCTTTACTTAGATCGCTGCCCTCTCTCTCTTTCTCTCGGCCATCTCTCTTTTTTTCTATCTCTTGGCCTTTTTCTTTTCCCTCAAGCTCACTTTTTACCTCTCCCTTTTGTTTTCCCATTGTTTCCCTCAATCGTTTTTGATCTTCAAACACTTGAGAAGGAGATAATGGTGCAAGAGTATACTTCTTACCATTATGCAGAAGACTATACCTATTCTTTCTCCCATGATGAGTAGTATCCCTATCATACTGCCAAGGTCGGCCAAGTAAAACATGACATGCTTGCATTGGAACTACATCACAAAGAATCTCATCTTCATACCTACCAACATTGAATGAAATCATGCATTGTTTGTTTACTTTTACTTCTCCACAATCATTCAACCATTGGAGCCTATATGGGGTAGAGCGCTTCATGCATGCAATTCCTAGTTTATCCACCAAGTATGAACTCACCACATTTGCACAACTTCCCCCATCAATAATCATAGAATAAGTCTTCCCTTTTATCCCACACCTAGTATGAAACAAATTCTCTCTCTGCCCTTCATCAACACTACCCAAATTGATAGTCATAATTCTCCTAACCACCCCAATTATACCATCATTAGGCAGTTCCAAATCATCTTCCTCACTTACACCTTCTCCCTCTTCTTCTTCCCCCTCACTTTTTTCACTCTCATATTCTCCATTCTCTCTAAGTAGGATGTTTCTTCTACTTGGACATTCATGCATCATATGCCCCCTTCCATGACATTTGTGACATTGAATAGAACTTGAAGGTTTAGAAGATTTAGGATTAAAGGTTTTACCTCCCTCCTCAACCTTACCTTTACCTCTATCATCTTGAGGTTTGGAAGGAGCTTTCCCCTCTTGAGTTGACCATGGCTTCTTAGAGATAGTGTTTGGTCGACTTCTCCATGAGTTATTTTGCTGCTTTTTCTCAATTTGTTTTTCAACTTTTACAGACAAATCAACTAACTCATCTAAAGTTACATATTGTTGTATCTCTACTACATTAGCTATTTCTGTATTTAAACCATTTAAAAATCTAGCTATTGTAGCCTCTTCTTCCTCCATGCAGTTAGCTTGGATCATAGCCATATCCATGCTTTTGAAGTACTCATCCACCGACATGGAGCCTTGCTTCAAGCGTTGAAGGCGAGATTGTAGATCTCTTTGGAAGTATGATGGAATAAATCGCTTCCTCATTACCCTCTTCATCTCTGCCCACGTAGCAATAGGTGGTAGCTCCTCTTGCAATCTGTCCCTAGCAAGCTTTTTCCACCAAGAAGCAGCATAATCAGAAAACTCAACAACAGCAAGTTTAACTTTCTTACCCTCAGAGTAGTTATGGCAATCAAAGATGGCTTCAACTCGTCTCTCCCAATCAAGGTACAAGTCTGGATCCCTTGTCCCCTTGAAAGATGGCATCTTCATCTTTATACTATTTATATTATCATCTTCTACTCTACCTCTTTGTCCCCTCCTATCTCTTCTTTCTAGATTAAATTCAACATCAAAATCATCATTATCATATTCAGGATTTACAAAAGGGATATGGGGTACATTCCTTCTAACTTGGGGTCTAACATTATTTGGGGGTACAACATTATTCTCCCTCCTAATTGCAGCTATGGTGTCATTCTTCTCGATAATCATATCCCTCATCTCTTGAAATTGAAGGGTCCATCTCTCAAATTGTTGGTGCATAGCTTGAAGGGTGAAGTCGTTCCTTCCTTTGACCTCGGCTTCTAAACGAGCCCTTCCTCATCACCACCTGAATTAGACATCTAAAAAAAAGAATAAATGATCAAGTATCACACTTTTAATATGGCTTTTACCCTCTTTTAAACTCACCCACACTTGCCTTTTTTCCACTCAAAATAACCTTTGAACGAGAATACTTTGTAGATTTATAATTAAACCAAAACGTGTATCAAGTTCGTAGTAATAAAGTATGGAATCTTGGGGTACAACAAGAAAGTAAAGAACTAGTCCTAGAACAAGTAGGATTTAGTTGAAACAAAACACGAATAAAAAGGAACTTATTTTAGAATTATAAGAACAAGA